>NC_083634.1:6200817-6390817 GCF_963584025.1 Labrus mixtus
AGGGTCATACACGGGACGGGTCTTTATCAGAACGCGTTATACAATGCAGAGGGTTCACTAAAGACCTGTTTCCACCAAGCGGTTTGATTCAGTTTGGTACAAATTTATTTGTGTTTCCGCCGTGAATGGAATGATTCCAAAATATATGTACCGTCCTACTTTTGGCTACCTCTCTGTTGGGGTGCAAAGCGTTCAGATCCAACTCTAAAAGAGCAGTATGTAACTCTGACACCTAGTGTTTAAAGTGGGTACTGCAGTCTTAATTCTAAACATTGTAGAGAGTTGTCTCCCCCCCTCCTCTCTAGAGTCCATGCTCTCACAGGTCACCATGTGGTGAACACTGAAGCTTCAGTGTTTATCCAGCTCTGCATCGGTCTGTAAACCTTTCTGTGTTCTAACATCTTTCCATTTTTCAAAAGCATCTCCAATATTGATCCTAGTTTGAGCACGTTTCTGCTCGTGGAGCTTATTAGAAACATGCAGAGGCTTTTTAGGTCGGGTACAATCACTTCTATCTGAACCACTTCTCTTGCCCGCTTCCATCGCTGCAACACCTGTTGACCTGATAACTGCTCTCATATCTGACAAACCGAGGGGCGTCCAAAACGGACGTGTGGGGGTGTCTTAAAACCGCCTACCTTCTCTGGTCCAAACAAATCCAGATCATTCAGGAGCAGAATCTAAAGTTAGAAGGAGGACATACTGGCTGCTGCATTGTTGTCAGAGAAGCCAGCACTTCAACATGTTTCCTTAATGTCTGATCATATAGTAAGATCACTTTATCATTTCACTCACTACACATCTTACTGGTTGGACAGGAGAAACAATAACAACAGACACAATAAACATCATAAATGACTGCATGATTCAGTCTGAGGTAGGTACCGTTTCTTAATATGCTTCAAACGTTTCTAGTTTATTACAGATCTTGAGCCAGGTCAGATTTTGGACACAGTTGACTCATCGGGATGATTCACACAATTTTAGGAGGGAAAAAAAACAAAACCTGGAGAAGCCAGACATGAATGAGCATCCTCCGTCCTCTGCATGCTGTTGTGTTTACAAAGCTTTAGCACTTCTTCTCCCCCTCCATCATTAAGTTTCCCTCCTGCTAATACTTGATTACAGCCATTAAGGAACCGCTTGGCTGTAATTAAAACTCATTGATTTACTCGCTGGGAGGAGGATGCTGCTGCTGCGGCGGATCGGTCTGGACTTTAAACTCTGATACTGCAGATCGGAGGGGAACGTGTGACACATTCATTCACACTCACACGTTAACACACTGCATCGTCTACCCAGAGTGTGTGAAAATCCAGAGGAGTCAGCCTGGAGTCTTCTGCTGTCTCTGCAGAATGACCCCGGATTAATGGTGACAGTGGGAGACGGAGGACACCGGTGCACAAAGGAGGAACAAAGAGGAGGAAAAGACGAGGATGATGATGGTGTGTTTGTATGTGTGTGTGTGTGTGTGTGTGTGTTTGTATGTGTGTGTGTGTGTGTGTGTGTGTGTGTGTGTGTGTGTGTGTGTGTGTGTGTGTTTGTATGTGTGTGTGTGTGTGTGTGTGTGTGTGTGTGTGTGTGTGTGTGTGTGTGTGTGTGTGTGTGTTTCTGTGTTTGTATGTGGGTGTGTGTGTGTGTGTGTGTGTGTGTGTGTGTGTTTGTATGTGTGTGTGTGTGTGTGTGTGTGTGTGTGTGTGTGTGTGTGTGTGTTTGTATGTGGGTGTGTGTGTGTGTGTGTGTGTTTGTATGTGTGTGTGTGTGTGTGTGTGTGTGTTTGTATATGTGTGTGTGTGTGTGTGTGTGTGTGTGTGTGTGTGTGTGTGTGTGTGTGTTTGTGTATGTGTGTGTGTGTGTGTGTGTGTGTGTCTGTCTGTGAGAGGAAATAAGGAGGAGCGAGAGACGAGTTTAAATCTAAGGAATGAGAGAATGAGTAGAAGAAGAAGAATAATGAGTGTTTGTGTCAGTGAGAGTCCATTAGAGCTACGTCTGTGTTTCCTTCCTCGTCTCTATGATGGAGCAGGAACCTGACTCACAGCCATGTCATAATCAGATGTGAACAGTTGAGTCAAAGCTATTATTCTCTGTGTTTCCGGGCGGTGCAGTGGTAAATTACAGACCTTTTCGATTTTGTGTTTCCATATGAGAACAAACATTTGCCCTGCAGAGTCGAACATGATTTTCATTTAATACTGAGGAAAGGTGCCCGCCTCGACAACACCTTTGAAGGAACATGAACACCTCTTCGTTGCAGGTAAAATCATACGTTTAAATCAAAAGATGCAAACGTATTCAGAAACCTGTAAAGAAGCTTAAAGCTGTGGCTGGGTTATTCTGCTGCAATAAAAAACGACTTGTTGCTGCCACTGTCACGGCCCTGATCGATGACGCTGATGTTTTAAACATGCATGCATTTATCACGGTGCGTTCAGGCTCATAACAAATCTCAGCGCCCTGACTCATCATCGTTCTCTGTGTGATCCAGTCGGCTGGCCTGCGTCGTCTCTGAGTAGACTAAAACACTGACACGTCCTTCTTCATGAGACTTTACTGAACCTGCGTCCCTCACACTTTCCAGAGTGCGTCTGAAAACGGGAAAAGGAGTTTCAGGTCCGCTGCTCATGCAGGAGGAGGCTGGTCTCTTGAAATCTTTTTAATAGTAGACAGAAGGTGTTGGAGGACGATGCTTTGAATAGAGAGCGTTCTGCTCTGAGACTCAGGACATGCTGATCTGTGTTTTACGTCTGTAACTTGTTTATTGTGCTGAAGTCTGTGATTCTTTTGCACCTGAACTCAAACAAAAGGTTTGAGGCTTTCTACAAAGTGTGGAGGGTCATTTCATTTTTTTTTATCTCTGATGTTTTTTAAAACACATTACATCAGGAGGGATTCACTGATTTGTCTTTAGACTCTCACAGACGGAATTGTTATCGATCTTCTTTGTGTTTTTGTTTTAGAGAATATTGACTCCTTTTTTAAAGTCAGAGCTGCAGACAAACATCCAGTCACACTTATAATTCGTCAGATGTGTGTGTGTGTGTGTGTGTGTGTGTGTGTGTGTGTGTGTGTGTGTGTGCGTCTCACCCGTGAGTGAAACGGTCGGAGCAGCTCCGAGATGTGGTTGGACGGCGTGCCGTGGCGTCCGTGTCCACAGTGTCCTGCTTGAATCTGCAGCTCGTCCGCTCTCAGCAGCGAGTGGAGGAGACGATCCTCGCCGCTGATTGGCTCCAGGTAGAAGGTGTCGCTAGAATTCAAGGATATCAGGCCCCTGTGTGAACGAAGAGAAAACCTCGTTCAAGAACAGCATATTTTGAAGCTTAGGTCATTTCTCAGGGCTGTGGAGGCGGGGCACAAAGCATCCTGGGATACCTAGTTACGCTAACGGAGCTAGCAGCGCCACGTTTTCTCATCTTTTCTACCTCGTTACTGTATGTCAAAATCATCCACACAAAGAAAACGGTGATATACAGTTTTGTACACATTTTGCAGTGTTGGTTTGTTTGAATAGAATTTGCGTTAAACCGCTGATGAAGCAGCGGGAGCAACTTGGTGTTAAGTGTCTTGCCCAAAGACACATCGGACATGTTGCTGCAGGAGCTGGGGATCGAACCCCCGACCTTCAGGTTAAGAGACGACATGTCTGAGTTTTTATAGGTTCTCCTCCTCCTCCTGTTAGTTTGGTTATCTTTTCTCTCTCTCTCTCTCTCTCTCTCTCTCTCTCTCTTCCTTCAGGCCTTTTTAAATTGGACGAAATATGTTTTCTTCTTCTTCTTCTACAAAGGAGTGAAAAACTCATTCAGGGAGCAGCGGAGAGTTTTCAACACGCCGTAACACCGTGTGACTCACAGAGAGGAAGATTACACTCCATCATTCTTACGCCGGACTCTCTGATGGACTGAGGACCGGACATTGTGTTCCTTTGTGTTCCGCACAGCCTCGTTGTAAACACGGTTGGAACACTTTTGTCAGACTCAGAGTTCCTGAGAGTCGTTTGCTGTCATTTCGTCGTCATTGTCCTCGACTGTAACCACCCGGGCTGTCTGGAGAGAAACAACGTCAAGCTGCTGCCGGCGTTTTAAGAATGACTGAAATGGTCACAGATTTGAGTTGGTGAGGCCGCACCTCCACAGGGTGCAGAGCTTGTAAAACATGCTCAGATCATCTTTATTATTCTGTTGTCGGGGACGCTTCACACCAAATGATTTGTTTGATTGCTGACGCGGGGTCAAAGCGGTTAACCTCCTCATGATTTTAGAACTAAGGGTCTTCTTCACCTCACGCAATTAGTTTGACTCTCGTCGTCGGTCTTCCTGTTTCCTGTTTGAACAAGCAGCAACCTCTGATGTTAAACAAAAAAAAGTAAAATCCTGCAGTTCCTCGAGTGTCCACTAGAGGCTGGCTGCAGAAGCACAGGAAGTCACATACACACCCATTCTAAAAAGTCTGTTTTTACAGCAGAGATTAACATGTTTACAGCCTGGTTCAAAAAAACAAATAGGTCTGATTAGCTCATGTCTCGATCGACACACACTGTACGGGGGGTGAATGTTTTGATGACTCATCAGTTTTGATTTGATGAAGGATAAGAGTTATTCACAATAAGGCGTGTAGCTGACCTGACTGACAGGTGGGTGCGGTGTAACGGTTTGTCAGGAGGTTTAAAACCCGCCTCAGCTCCAGCTCTCAGCCTGTCGTTAGGTTGACTGAAAGTTAGACTGAGACAGCCTTTCCAGCACGGAGACCGCCATCGATGGGACTCCAGCGCCCCCTGCAGGAACAGACAGGTGACGTCACTCAGGCTTCCTCATGCTATGCTTTTGTACCAGCTCTGACGTCAAACATCTCAAAGGAACGGTAACAAAGGTCAATGTGTGATGTCATAGGTCAATGTGTGATGTCATAAGGTAGATATTTCTTTGGACTCATCAGCTGAGCTGTCTGAGAGTTTGTTAAAGTGACACTGAGGATGACTATCTACGGAGAGCCTGAAGGGACAAAATAGCTTGAGATTAATCAGGATTAACCCGTGAATGCTGACCGCCGTCAGATATTTTTATTTAAGATAAGAATCAGCGTCTGTTGTGTCGTGATGTCGATAACTCTCCTTCCCCCGTCCTCTGATCACTGAGGTGAAATCAGCGTCGGCAGTTTGTATGAAAACTGTTTCACCTTGTCTGTCTGAGTTTCTTTTTTTAACAGCAGACACACCAGGCACAAAGCAGTCAAATTATTCCTGTGAAAAGAGTTGGAGCGAGCTCGTCTATTCTGACCAGACGGGCCCAGCTGAGCTCAGAGCCGTGCTTTTACACAAAACACTCTATTTTTCCTCTTTTTTTTCCCCCTTTTGTAATTATGTGTCCAAGGCTGTTCAGCAATTTAGCCTAAAACCGTGTAATTCATCCTGAGTCGATACAAAGCTCCTCGTTTTGGGCGTCAGAGTTACCGGCAGGGAGAATGAGCCGGGAGCTGCCGGGGCAGGAGTGGAAATGAAAACACGGAGAATGCTGCAGGACTGCAGATAAGAAGAGAGAAGGTCGGCGCTGAAAACCTCGAAGAAAACTTCTGACCACAAACTTTGTTATCCTGGCAGCAGCAGCCTCCGCTAACCGGCTATTTTTGCAATCAAGAGATTTTCTTCTTCTTTTTTTTTTTTTTTTTTTGCATAATCATGGTTTTTCTGTGTGAAGTTCTGCAGGGTCGAGCAGTTTAGCCGCTCCAGAGCAAAACGTCAAATCCACCGAGAGACGGGGAGGGGGTCTCAAACAGAGCTTCATTAAGGTTCTCATCGAGCCTCTAAAAAACATTTTATCCAAACGAATCACAAACTGTGGAGCCTCCGTGACATCACTCATGGGGTTCTTGACTTCAGATGTGGAGTCTTGAATTTTGCAATTAATCCCGCCATGTTGGTTTTCTGGATCCAGAGGAGATCATATCTGGAGGAGAGGGCGGAGCTGGAGAGGAGGGAGGGATTAGAAAATCTATAACCTAAACTATCAAAGGTTTCCGTGGCTAATTTAGTTAGCATGATTAGCTTCCTGAAAAAGTGAGATTCAATTTCCGATGGTGGCTGAGTGGAGTTTTTTTCATCAGACAAAGAAAGCAGATTCGTAAGCGAGAGAGGGAGCACGGGATCAGTTGCACAGATACCTTGGCGATGTCTGAAAAAATGGGAGGAGCTGGAGAGGAGTGACACCGTGTCCTAGCAGCACGTGAGCGTAAGATGTCGATCCGACGCTCGCTGTCCACATCCGTTAAATATTACCTTCTCTTTGCTCTGTGAGTTTCAGTTTCCCCTTTTTGACTTTATAACATGAGGAGATTTTATTTTGAAGGTGGTCAAACGGAAGTCTGGAGCTTTTATTTTGAAGGTGGACAAACTGAAGTCTGCTGGTTTTTATTGACGAGCTGCAGGCTAACCTTAGCCACACCTGACAAACCACCTGCAGACAATTTTGAATACATTGTGGTTATTTTTAAAGTGGGTGAATCTGAATTTTAATTGCATATTCCACTTCTCAGTGTGCGAGGCTTTTGGCGCCAGCGTTTGGGAATTAGACACTTTTTGCAATGAGCAAACAGCAGCAGAGCACAGAGACGCTCTTACGTGTGTAAATTAACATCAGCCACATTTTGTGCATTTAGCAGGAATAAAATCAGAAAGCCTTCCTGCTCCCCGTGTTTGAATCCAGGACTTTGTTTGTTCTGTAATCATGGTCTCATAATGAGAGGACGGGCGCTGGAGTCACACCGCCGCTTTGCAGAGGTGCTGTTGATTCTCAGTTGATGATCGTTGCCGAGCGGAAAATGTTCAAAGATGTCAGAGGATAAAAGGTGACCCCCGACAGAATGCTTTCATTACGGCTCCCGCAAAGAACACGGCGCTCTTTTCCCCCGCTGAATCACACCGAACGCCTTTCATCTTCCAGCTGATTTTATTTGTTTCCCTCTCACATCTCTCTGACATTATTCTAATCTCAGTCTGTTTTTCTGCCTCTGACAACAACATTTACTCTGCGGGCTCCAGTCAGGCTTTAGGACGGCGTCAGAAAAAAGAAGAGAGACGTTTGATGATGTGGTCGTTCAATATTACAGGTGAGCTAAAGAGTGAGTGTTTGACTCATTATGAGAGCACATTAAAGACGAGAGGAGACACACCAGAGTGTCCTGTTTTCAGAGCAAACTGAGAGAAGAAGAAGAAGAAGGAGGAGGAGGAGGAGGATGAAGACATGTTCTAAACAACGGGACAGATTTAATCCCTCGTCTCTTCATCTGAGCACGGAGGTGAAAGGGGGCATCACGTGACCTGCATGTGGATACAGAAACATCAACCCTCTGCTCACAGGTCTCTGCTCGACACCGATTCAGATTCTCTCACATCCAGAAATATAAAGTTTGGATTTTACGATGTCATAAAAAAAAAACTTCTCCAACTCTTATCGCTGCAGATTTAGTGAAAAGGCTTTGGCTTTAATTCACACTAAAGCCCTGCTGAGCTATAACTTGATGTCTCTTTTATTGGATCAGACTCATGAATATATTTTGGAGACTCACATCCTGAGGACGTGCAGCAGCAAGAACGCTTCGGTGCGAGTCTGCGGGCTGCTCGCCGACAACATGAAAGTGTGTTGGAGGCTTTTAAAAAAAGTGCTGCCTGGATCCCCAAAGAGGATCAAATTACTCATTTTTATGACAATCTGAAGAAGAAAGAGAAGTTCTGACAGCCGCTCTTCAGCTCTCTGTGTTTGGAGAAAACTTTCCCAAACAGTGAAGAGCAGATTACAGAGTCAGTGGGAGAGGTCGGAGCTGCAGCGAGAGATTTTGATTTATATCAAGATAAACTAAGAACTTCTAAACCGGGGAGAACTAAAGCATGAGGGTCACCTGGTGAAATGTAAAATCAGGGTTTGGACTTCAAGCCCCGCTTCCACCAAGCGCTCCGTTTCAGTTCAGTACATTTATTCCTCTGTCAAAAGTTATGAAGGGTACTAAAACAACTGACCTGTACCGTCCTACTTTTTTGCTTCCCTTCTGTTGGGTCGCCAAGCGTACAGACCCGACCCTAAAGGGGCGGAGCTAAACACACTGCAGTCTGTTGATTGGTCCAAAGAATCTCCACTTCCTGTGCGACGGCGGTAATGAATCACAAACATAAAAACGTGCCATGTTTAAAATATCCTGTGGATCTTGAGAGTCATTTCAAAGCTGTTTTCTGTTTTTTTTTGCGACTCGTGTCAGTGTGTAGCTCCGCCCCGTGGACGACCTCGGAGGTGCTGACCTGCCCTCTGTTTGCTGCGTCAAGTTCTTCTTCTTCGTTGGATTTACTGGCTGTGTACACTATGTCGCGTCACTGTGATTCAGTGATGTTTAAGGGCACGGATGGCTGTGGAAACGCAAGCAAGGTCAGAGTTAACCGTACCAAACCGGACCGCTTGGTGGAAACGGGGCTTCACTGTACGGTCACTATTATTTATCGTAACTAGTAACGTATCCAGCTACTTTACAGATTCTATAACGCCGTCACAGTGACTATTGTTTAAGAGCACTTTATGTGAAAAAGCCGAAAACAAGCGGGCGAGGTGATGCTGACGTCAGCCTGACTGTGCACCGTAAACAAACACAGACAGGTGATCATCTCCCCCCCCATCTGACAGGGACAGTCTCCTGCTGGGAGGTGCATGTGTGACCATCAGGTGAGGAGGACTTCAGGGGCGGACCTCCTGAGAAACGAGAGGAGTGTCAGAGGGAGGAGTAAGCTGCTTTGTGTACCTGACTCCTGAGCAGGTGCTGAGAGCGACCCAGGACTGTGGATGTCCCCTCACATGGCCGTGGTAGAAGCAGTGATCCTGAAAGAGAGAAGAGGAGCTGAGATCAATACTTCATGTTTCATGTGGGGAGGGGGGGGGGGGGGGGGGCTGCTTGAAGAGGCCGGGATAATGTTTATGCAGACACACCCGCAGAGCAGCAAACAATGAATCGATGTGCAGGATCGACTCGGGGCTGAGAGAGTCCCTGAAACGAGTCTGCTGTTGCTGTTCAGGTTCAAACCTGGACTCCCTGAACAATGACTGTTACACGACTGATCGATAAGGAAACTCAGAACTCTTTAAAGTCTGACCTGGTTCAGATGAAGGCTGTGGATCAGACACTCAAAGAGGAGGAGGAGGAGGAGGAGGACAGGACGGTGGAACCCTCTTCTACACTGTTTTTGAACATATATTTAGGTAACCTGAGTGTCTACTGACCCACAGAATGTGAAATAAACCCATCCAGTCCTTTGTTTGTGGTCTGCATAAGTCTTACAACACAGAGACTGATGTCACAGTGGGATTCTGGTAAAAAAAAAAAATCCCCTCCCCTGGTATCTCCACCCATGGACTCCACCCCCAGCCTAGAAAAAAAACGTTTGAGCGGTTCCGCAATTTTTATTCTTGCTACAGAGGAGTGATGTTTACGGGGAAAACTCAGGGCGGGCTCATTGCATTTAAAGAGACACACACACCAAAACGGAGTGTTCTGAGAGAGCTGGTTTATACAGGGTCACAAACCTCCTCTGGTGCTTGATTCATGTTATATTTTGAACAAAGCACAGCACAGATGTTTCATTTAGACCTCAGGGGGACTGTTTGAAAAGGTGGAGAAAAGGGGATAATATGTCCTCTTTAAAAACATTTTTTTAGAAGCTGCAGCAGGAACGATCAGTGGTCGTGTTCAGACAGACAGAATAATCGTCAGGGGACAATACGACACATTACTCTGCATACACACGTGGACATATAGATGCAATCATCCAATAATGATAGGCTGCTTCACTCAGAAGAGCAGCTCTCTTATAATGACTTAGATTTACACCCACAAACAGGTTGTCTTCGCTTTCTTCTCCCTCAAACTGTACGCTCATTTTCTACATAATTACAGCCGACGAACAGCCACACGATGTTTATGTTTTCAGAAAGAAGTGACAGAAATGTTGCCTTTAAGATCTGCTCCTCCTGCGAACGCTCAATTTACTTCTGTTTCATGGGAGAAATAAAAGCGGAGGAAACTTTTGAATACCTGAGACGGCTTGCTTCCCTGTGCTCGCTGCAGAACAAACGGTTCAAACCAGAGAGAGAAGGAACAAAAGACGTGAAGGAATGAGACTTTGAACTGTTTAAGCACTAAAGGTATCAGACCTTTGAGGAGTTCTGACAGCAGCTCTGCCTCTGGGTCCAAAGAGCTCACGTTCCAGTTGAAAAAGAGGATTTATTACCACAAGGTTTAAATCCTGCCTTCATGTCACTTTGTGGACTTTTCAAAGTGTTTCAAAGTGTCAGTCAGCTCATCACACTGTTTAATTAACTCTTTTATTTAAACAGCAGCAGCACTCAGAGCTCTGCTCAACCTCCACACCTGCCAACATCCAGCAATTAGTCTGTGCCAGGGCCGACGTGGCTGCAGTCCGACGTGGCTGCAGTCCAACAGACGGACGGGCTGTGTTTGGACGGACCTGTCGGCTGTGTTACAGGTCTCAGTGTGTGAACAGATTCGAACATCAAACATGTTTTCAGCTCGGTGTTCAAACTCCGGAGGTCGAACAGCTTTAGTACATTTTAGTTTAAACAGGTTACAAAGACTTCTAAACTTATGAGGCCAACATCCAATAAGAGTTTAAAAGTCACATGTTCTCCTCCTTTTTAAAAAGTTTTAAAAAGTCTCAGAGCTCCTCAAAACATGTGTGTGAAGTTTCTTGTTCTAAATCCACTCTGATCCTGTATTTGATCATGCCTATAAACCCCTCTATTTCAGCCCTGCTCAGAACAGACTGTTTCTGAGTCTGTACCTTTAAATATGTAAATGAGCTGTGTCTGACCACGCCCCCTCTCTGGAAGGGCTTGGGTGACTCTGGCTTTCTCGCTCCATGTCCTATTGTTTACGGTGAGAAGGCAGACTCAGAGGGCAGAACAAACACCTAGCTGTGGGCGTGTCACCCACCTGGGGGAGGGGCTACTGCCCTTTGTGATGTCATGAAGGGAAAATCTCCAAACGGCCTGTTTGAGCACACATCTTCTGAAAAGTGGAGCAGACAGAAGACGGAGATGATGGACTTTACCAAACCCCCATGATGTGAGCCCAAGCAGCAACCTCTGGTGTTGAAAGATGAAGCTGATGCTGAAGTGTAAAATCCTGCAGTTCCTCAAGTGTCCACTGGATGAAGTCACATACACACCCATTCAAAAAAACCTGTTTTTACAGCAGGCAGAACAGACGGGTGATGTCACTCAGGCTTCGTCCATATTTACAGTCTATGTGTGAGCTGTGAATACAGTTTTGGTGTTGTTTCCTTTATTCTTTGATTTCTAAAACGTTTAAACAAAGAAATCCAGCCGATGTTAAAACCAAACATCAGGAAATAAGTTTCCAAATAAAATAAAAATAAAAATCTGTTTGAGGATCGTATTCTGTTGACAGTGACCGAAATCACTGATCTACGACCTTTAACCTCCTCACTTTATTCTCTGCAGTCTGAGTGAGGATGCTGAGGCGAGACGGTCAGGCTCCACCAATCACAACACGAGGGGGGAAAACAAAACCCTTGCGTTGTGTAAACTGACCCCGACGTCAGGCTGATGTTCAAACACACAAACAGTCTGAGATGTTCCTCCTACTTTAACTCTCATCGCAAAGTTTCGATCCAGACTTGTTCACTTCTCTGTCTCGTCTACCTTGGCACGGCAGCAGCTTCACTCGTCAGCGGAGGTAACAGATTAAGTGTGACAGGTGCAACATGTAACTCTAAAAATACCACCTGACTAAAAAACAGAGACGAAGACGCCTCTCCCTCGCTCTCCCTCTTTAAATAAAGCTGGAGGTTCTTTGAAGTGATCGTCTGCAGAGGAGGAGGAGGATGGTTTAATTGTGCTGCAGAATAAAGAACATGTTTCACCTGTCAGACTCTGTGGAACGTGTTCAAGTCCTTCTGAGACCGCTGTTTAATCCGCTAAAGACTTTCTATTAATAGACTGACACAGTTTTTCACAGCCTTACTGATGAGACTAAAGATGAGCTGATATCAGACGACACTGCAGCGGGAAAACGTCTTCATCATGCTCAATTGTTTAGCGATGTGACGTGCAGGTACAATAAAGGTATATGAAGACAAGCTTTAACTTTACGTCTCTGTTGTTCTGTTTGTGACACATCATCGTTCTTCTTCAGCACAAGATTTTTGTCTCCGTTACATTTGATTTCTACGTCCTCACGGCTTACGGCAGTAGCTCAGTCTTGGGTTGGGGTTCAAGTCCCGGTGCGGCCCAAATCTGAAAAATTGTTCCGGTAGCTGGAGAGGTGCCAGGTCACTTCCTGAGCACTGCCGAGGTGCCCAAGGAACCAAACCCCCCCCCCCCTCCACCAGCTCAGCCGTGTGCAGCCCTCCTCACTCTGACATCTCTCCATCAGTGCACGTCAACCCGAACCTGTTTGTGCGTGTGTGTGTGTGTGTGTGTGTGTGTGTGTTTCAGCCTGTGTGTGTGTGTGTGTTTCAGCCTGTGTGTGTGTGGTTCAGCCTGTGTGTGTGTGTGTGTGTTTCAGCCTGTGTGTGTGTGTGTGCGTGTGTGTGTGTGTGTGTGTGTGTGTGTGTGTGTGTGTTTCAGCCTGTGTGTGTGTTTCAGCCTGTGTGTGTGTGTGTGTGTGTTGAAGCCTGTGTGTGTGTGTGTGTGTGTGTGTGTGTGTGTGTGTTTCAGCCTGTGTGTGTGTGTGTGTGTGTGTGTGTGTGTGTGTGTTTCAGCCTGTGTGTGTGTGTGTGCGTGTGTGTGTGTGTGCGTGTGTGTGTGTGTGTGTTTCAGCCTGTGTGTGTGTGTGTGTGTGTGTGTGTGTGTGTGTGTGTGTGTGTGTGTGTGTTTCAGCCTGTGTGTGTGTGTTGAAGCCTGTGTGTGTGTGTGTGTGTGTGTTTCAGCCTGTGTGTGTGTGTGTGTGTGTGTGTGTGTGTGTGTGTGTGTGTGTGTGTGTGTGTGTGTGTGTGTTTCAGCCTGTGTGTGTGTGTGTGTGTGTGTGTGTGTGTTTCAGCCTGTGTGTGTGTGTGTGTGTGTGTGTGTGTTTCAGCCTGTGTGTGTGTGTGTGTGTGTGTGTGGTTCAGCCTGTGTGTGTGTGTGTGTGTGTGTGTGTTTCAGCCTGTGTGTGTGTGTGTGTGTGTGTTTCAGCCTGTGTGTGTGTGTGTGTTTCAGCCTGTGTGTGTGTGGTTCAGCCTGTGTGTGTGTGTGTGTGTTTCAGCCTGTGTGTGTGTGTGTGCGTGTGTGTGTGTGTGTGTGTGTGTGTGTGTGTGTGTGTGTTTCAGCCTGTGTGTGTGTTTCAGCCTGTGTGTGTGTGTGTGTGTGTTTCAGCCTGTGTGTGTGTGTGTGTGTGTGTGTGTGTGTGTGTGTGTTTCAGCCTGTGTGTGTGTGTGTGTGTGTGTGTGTGTGTGTGTGTGTTTCAGCCTGTGTGTGTGTGTGTGTGCGTGTGTGTGTGTGTGTGTGTGTGTGTTTCAGCCTGTGTGTGTGTGTGTGTGTGTGTGTGTGTGTGTGTGTGTGTGTGTTTCAGCCTGTGTGTGTGTGTTGAAGCCTGTGTGTGTGTGTGTGTGTGTGTTTCAGCCTGTGTGTGTGTGTGTGTGTGTGTGTGTGTGTGTGTGTGTGTGTGTGTGTTTCAGCCTGTGTGTGTGTGTGTGTGTGTGTGTTTCAGCCTGTGTGTGTGTGTGTGTGTGTGTGTGTGTGTTTCAGCCTGTGTGTGTGTGTGTGTGTGTGTGTGGTTCAGCCTGTGTGTGTGTGTGTGTGTGTGTGTGTGTTTCAGCCTGTGTGTGTGTGTGTGTGTGTGTGTGTGTGTGTGTGTGTGTTTCAGCCTGTGTGTGTGTGTGTGTGCGTGTGTGTGTGTGTGTGTGTGTGTGTGTGTGTGTGTGTTTCAGCCTGTGTGTGTGTGTGTGTGTGTGTGTGTGTGTGTGTGTGTATGTGTGTGTGCAGCATGTCTCAACAACAGAGTATTAGACTGAATTTCTCCTTTCCCAAATCCTGTTTCGTCACAGCCTACAGTATTCTAGAAGTGGACCCTTCACACAAGAAGAGAAGATGAAGCAACTACTGCCCTCGGGGGCCCCCTTACTGGCCTGGGGGCCCCGAGCAAGACCTCTGACTGGACCTACTGTACGTACCGGAGTCTGCCTCCATGAAGCATGTAGAAGAGTTTGCCTCAAAGAATGGAATAAAAAATCTCATTTAGAGTCTGCAAACTGTTGCATCATCAACAAGTCGCGTCCAAAAAGAGAGTTAGGATTAAACGTTGTTAAAACCGTCCGTCCGTCCGTCTCGTGGTTTGGCTGCTTCGGTTGACTTCCGGACGTCAGTTTTAAATCTCCTCAGCCGTTCGGGCTCGTTGGCTCCTGAGTGACGCTCTTCATATTCATCCCTTTCTGTCCGCTCCAAACACTCAGCCTCGAGAGCACCGCTGGACGGAGAGCAGGGAGATAACAGGCTGCAGAAGGATCTGATGGCTCACATGCATGCTAACACTGCAGCTCAATGTTTGCAGAGCGAGCCTGCAGACTGTGGCGTCGCCTCACGACGCCTTTTGTCTTGGCCAAAAAGTTGCACTTGAACACACCGCAAAGACTACAGCGGACGGCCAATGAATGAGAGGAAATAACTCTCCATGCCAGCAGGCGGCGGTAGTCCGTTGTTTTGATATGAGAAGACCATTTTCACACCGCTGTCGCTCACCACTCGTGTTATAGGTAGTCTACTAATGGAGAATAATGTCTGATAAAAAGTTGAAAATGGCGCTGGCGTTGGCAGAGGCGAAAATAAGGAGAAACCGCACTAATGGGTGAAAGCATGGCTACTACAGAGAGCAGAGAGCTGAGAGAAATGAAACCTCCAAACAGCCAATCAGAGAGCTCACCGACGCTGATTCAACATGTTGAATCGACTGAAAAAAGGCAGATGGTTAGCACAGCAAAAACTAGGACCGACGGCCGACGCTCTCTTTGGTGTGTCAGAGCCTGTAGAGCTAACTCTCAGCGTGAGGGGGGACAGAGCGGTAACTTTTTTACAAATCCCCCTAAAATGAACCTTTTCAGCTTCGTTCACCTCTCTTTGTCTCCGCTGAGATGAAGTGGATCCACCTGAATCACTTCTGTTGTGATATGTCGAGATAACAAAAAGAATCTGACTCATTGACCTCATTGGCTCTACATTTGATGAAAAATAAGAAACTCTGAGCTCTAAAACTAGACCTCCCATTACTCATAATCAGCTTTATTTATTTAGAGAAGTTATTTATCTCTGAATGAAGCATACGCGTTTATAAAGCGTTCATAACCAGACAGAAAAAAACACGAGTCCACAGAGGACAAGCTGATGATTTGGTTTCTGTAAGGCAGCACTTAACAGCTCTGTTAATCAAAGGACCAATCAGAGCGCTCAAACAACTCTGATGTTCAGACAGTGTGGAGATGAGAGGCGTCTGCAGAGATCCTGATAACTGGAGTGTTTAAAGACGGAGATGAAGAGACTTCAGACGCTACAGCGTGGAGAGGATTGTGACACTGTTAAAAAGCAAAGAGGCAATCAGAAAAAGTTTATTTTACATCATTTTGAGTCTCAGCGCCAGAGAAACCCAAGAGGAGGAACATGACCTCATACATTCAAGGGGGTGAAATAGTCAAAATAATGTGTCTGTATCCAGAAAGACACGATCCAGGATGTTTTTCTCTTGCTGAGAAAAAACATCTCAGGGACAAATTCACTAGTTTTCACAAAGACACTCCTGGAAATATCTAGATATCCGGATATTCTCCTGACCTGGTTGTTCACACATGCACCTCTGGGGAGCTGGGGATCAAACCCTCGACCTTCCGGTTGAGAGACAACGACTCTACCAACTGATCAACAGCCGCCCAAGTGGACATATTCTCCCCCTTCTCCCCCTTTTCAAACAGTCCTCTGTGGTCTAAATGAAACATCTGTGCTGTGCTTTGGTCAAAATATAACATGAATCAAGCAGCAGAGGAGGTTTGTGACCCTGTATAAACCAGCTCTCTCAGAACGCTCAGTTTTGGTGTGTGTGTCTCTTTAAATGTAATGACCCCCCTGAGTTTTCCAGGTAGACATCACTCCTTCACTAGCGAGAATAAAAATGGCTGACCTGCGTTAAAGTTTTTCTCTAGTCTGGAGGTGGAGTCCATGGGTGGAGATACCAGGGGAGGGGAGGGGATTTTTTTTTACCAGAATCCCACTGTGACATCACAAGGAGAGCACATTTGAAACAGAGCATTTTTCTCTGTGTTGTAAGACTTATGCAGACCACAAACAAAGGACTGGATGGGTTTATTTCACATTTTGTGGGTCAGTAGACACTCAGGTTACACAAATATATGTTCAGAAACACTGTAGAAGTGGATTTTTCATAATATGTCCCCATTAAATCTTTAAAGTATATGTGATTTACAGGTGTGTTCTGCAGGTACTCCAGCATGAATGCTCATGAAGGAGCTCTCACACACACACACACACACACACACACACACACACACACACACACACACACACACACACACACACACACACACACACACACACACACACACACACACACACACACACACACACACACACACACACACACACACACACACACACACACACACACACACACACACACACACACACACACACACACACACACACACACACAGAGTCTGTGTGACACATGGCCGACAGCGTTAGTGCTTCATAATTTATGCATGAGCAGCGACGTGCCGCTGAGACGCCTCCCGAGTGGTCGTAAGAAATATGATTAATGAAAGAAATCAAACAAAGCATTTCACTCGGCATTGTTCAAATCACTGCAGAGACTTTTCTTCATGAAACGCTGAAACGTGTTACCTTCAATCACTTCAATCAAGCTTCAGTTCTGACTTACTGTCAAGAACACAAAGAAAAAAATTTGATTCTGTTTGTTGCTGAGCGAGGACAAAAAAAAGACCAAACAGACAAAATGATTCTGTGTTCAGACGTCAACAGAACAAAGAGACACTTCAATCCTTTCTAAACTGAATCACCCCGACGTGACTTTGTGTCAGTGCAGACTGAACACGCACCAACGCTGCTGCTCTTTAAATACGGCTGCTGCTGTTTTCATATTTTACTGACAGTTTCAACGGTTCATTATCAAGGGAATGGTCCTTATCAGGGGCGTGTCCGGGGGGGGGGGGGGGGGGGGGGGGGAGAGAGAAATCTGATTGGCCTCCCCAGGTGCCAAGACAAAATCCAAATCTACGCTTGGCAATTTGCCTAATTAGAGGCGGGACTTAAATTTGAATCAATCATAAGGGGAAAGTCAGAAGAAAGTAAAAATCGTTTGTTTGTCGCTGGTCTGACAGATGTGTAGATTGTGGCTGCTGTGTTGGTTGTATCCTGAAATAGTTTAAACCGTCAGAATCACACAAGTCAGAGATCTGAGGAATGACTTTTTTGGGTTGATTTATTTATTTATTGACTTATTTTTGGGCGTTTTGTGCCTTTATTTAGAGATAAGACAGTGGATAGAGTCAGAAATCTGAGAGAGAGAGAGAGTGTTGGAATGACATGCGGGAAAGGAGCCACAGGATGGATTCGAACCTGGGCCGCCCGCTTGGAGGACCATAGCCTCCACGCATGGGGCGCGGTCTCCAACCAATGCGCCACCAGCGCCCCAGAATTACTTTTAACAGGGACGTTTGTTCACTGTTTCATGGTTACCGTTTGTTCCTGTCACTGAGGGCATCTTCACATTAGGAACAATTCTTATGTGCTGCTCCTGAGCACGATGATCATATTTTTGCTATTTTTTTTTTAAACTTCGGCATCAATCACAAAATGGATTCAGACAGCAAAGATGTCGAGAGGCAGTTTTTCCCCTAAAAAATATATAAATAAAACCTGTGGACTTAAAATCAGGGCACTGGGTTGAATTTAAACTCCACAGGTGATCAACACGTTCTGATGGGAGAAAGAATCGAGTTTGAAAGTAGCTAAAATAAAGTGGATACTTACGGTGTAATTGTAACTGTCCACCGTCACCGGCTGTCCGTCCTCTGAGTAATACGTCTCAGTGAAGTCTGGACCCAGGAGCTCGCTGGAAAACAAGAAGAAGAAGAAAAGAGGGGAAGGTTATTAGACGATACTTTACTTTCTCTGTGATTAAAGTCTCAGCAGCAGAGTCTGGGTCAGAGATTTTAATTCTGACATTATTCACCTCTTTGACAGACTGTTTTACACGCTACTTTAAGATCCCGGGAACATTACGTTTTGGGCCCGTTTTGTTGCAACTGTGTGGGTTTCGTCTTGGGTCAACACTACTGTCCAATCTTTACTGTCCTTCCTCGTCTCTCTCGTGGTTATTGTACTCACAAACGACTTCCTCCAGACCCTTTCATGACATATCCGTCAAGATTGTAAATACTATAGATCAAACATGTTTGATATAACTCGAGGATTTACTGACAACCTCTAACAGATCGGGGAGGTTAAGATTCAATCTTTAAGGGCGCCGCTAGCGTAGTGGTTACTGCACACGCCTCATGTGCGGAGGCCGTGGTCCTCCTAGCAGGCGGCACCGGGTACAAATCCAACCTGGTGCTCCTTTCCTGCATGTCATTCCCCAGTCTCTCTTTCCCGGATTTCCAAATCTATCCACTGTCCTATCTCTACAATAAAGACCCAAAGCCCCCAAAATAAAAATCTTTAAAAGATTGGATCTTTATACGACTCACACTTCAAGATGATCTGGGAAGATAATCGGTTCCGAGCGGCCTCGAGTCGGGAACACAAATGTCGGGAAGGAGGAATCGGGCCGATTGACTAGCCCAGTGATTGACAGCTGACTGTGTGGTTGCTGTTGGTAACAAACTCACGGATTGAATCATTGAGGTATTACTACAGAGCAGGTGAGTGTAATAAACCTGCAGCACCTAATCTCTCTAAGAACGTCAGACACACACACAGTGAGTTCTCGGAGTATTAGCCTGCACGCTCATAGTTCTGACTTCAGTGTGTCTGCTGAATGAGACCTCGTTCCCTCTGATGCTAAAACGTCTGCTTTGAAGAAAAAGTGCCCCGTCAGACAAAGCCTCAATGATATTCATAGCTTCTCTGTTTGCTGACATCCCCGTATCATTTTCTTGATATTGCTAAAGCTTGATTGCAAAAAGCATAATCTCCTCCAAATGAAATGTTGGATCAGCAGGAGCGCACTCTTTCATGTCGGTGGAGTTGAGGAACGAGACGGAGACGGGAGGAAAAGATCCAAACGGCGCTTTCACTCTGATTGTATGAAATCTCATGCAAATTGTTATCTGCTGCGAGCAAACTTTCTTTGTCTGCACTTTTGTTGTGATTCGCTGAAGCTAAGTTTGCAGACGGGAACAAAAGACGAGAAGCCTTCTTTAGATTTAATGCACACGCCAATCACTCAAGTTTTCATCTATCAGTGGAGCCCAAAGACTGAAGAGGAACTGTGGCCGGGACAAGAGATATATTTTAGTTTCACCCTGAAACAACAGCAGAAGTAGACCTACATTAAAGGTCCAACCAGTAAGATGTGTAGTGAGTGAAATGATAAAGTGATCTTACTGTATGATCAGACATTAAGGAAAAATGTTGAAGTGCTGGCTTCTCTGACAACAATGCAGCAGCCAGTATGTCCTCCTTCTAACTTTAGATTCTGGTCCTGAATGCTCTGGACACCCCCACACGACGCCCCTCGGTTTGTCAGATATGAGAGCAGTTATCAGGTCAACAGGTGTTGCAGCGATGGAAGCGGTCAAGAGAAGTGGTTCAGATAGAAGTGATTGTACCCGACCTAAAAAGCCTCTGCATGTTTCTAATAAGCTCCACGAGCAGAAACGTGCTCAAACTAGGATCAATATTGGAGATGCTTTTGAAAAATGGAGAGAGGTTAGAACACAGAAAGGTTTACAGACCGATGCAGAGCTGGATAAACACTGAAGTTTCAGTGTCCACCACATGGTGACCTGTGAGAGCATGGACTCTAGAGAGGAGGGGGGGAGACAGCTCTCTACAATGTTTAGAATTTAGACTGCAGTACCCATTTTAAACACTAGGTGTCAGAGTTACATATAGGAACCAAAGAATCAAGCTGAATTTGTCGCTGACGCTCATTTGCGTTGCGTTTTGGTTTGGGCAAGCTGTAAGTTCCGACAACATAAATGACCATATGATGAAATACAATAAGACACGGTACTATAAGGTATGATAAAATCCTACAGACTCAAACCGAAGTGCCTCCCGCCATGCTTTATCAAAGACCTAAAGAAAGATGATTGTTTGGTGACTCCTTAAAGGTCCTTGTAACAAAAGACTTTGGCTCCATTTCAACCGGAGAGAGGAATAAATGTGACATCTGTCATGTTCAGGAGGACGAAGGAGTCGCCTGTCAAATGCCAGGACGTCCCTGAACAGACGCCTCACTCACAGACGTTACGGACCAGAGGTACCGCGAGGACACGGGCGCCGTCTCTGCCTCTGTGTGCGGCTGAATCTCTGACCAGCCAGGAGACTCTCTCTGGCTGCAGATCCCTGAGCGAATGGATGACGGACATGAAAAGATGAGCCCAATCTCCATTTGGTCCCGGGGGCCCTATTGTATTATTCATTGAGGGGGATCGTAATGGAACATAATCCAGCTTTCTCACCCCTTTTACTGCGGACAATTTGTTCTGCAATATAAAGAGAGCGTCTGACGTGGCAGTCCTCTAAAGATGATTCGTTTTAAAGCCGGTGCACAGACTGAGGAGAGTGAGAGTCCGTCTCATTCAGGACAGTATTTACACAGAGCTTTCATCAAAAGGAGGAGCGGGACGAGCTGATTGCTTTTCTTTGGCAGGTGTCTTTCAAGGTGGACGTATAATGGAGAGACAAAGATTACTCTGAAATATCTCCAAAGGCTTAATTGACGTCTGATTAACTGTAGAAAACCCTGAAGAAGAGTGAAATGTTGAATTCCTTCAGCGCTGCTCAAGGAAATAAGAAGTGTAGAAGGTCAACGTGGAGACAACAATAAACTGAGATGAACTGATTTGAATGAGGCCTTGTCACGAGATGGGAACAATGAGGACTACACTTTCATCAGAAGAACAACCATTTTCTGTTTTTTTTTTTTTTTTTAAGGTTTTATGGTTTCGACCACACAGGAGCAGTCGTCTCCACTAAGCCATTGTGTCTCAGACATGCCCCACAGTGTGTGAATCGTGAGATTTGGTCGTACATCCTGAACGGTTGACTGACGTTCCAACCCGACTGTAAAACAATCGTTCAGAGGACGCCAGCGTTACTTAGGATTATGTAAAAAAAAAAAGGTTTCCTGCAGACCGATCACCACCAGCTCCTACTGTACTGTGTGAATGTATTTAATTTAAAATGTAACGATCTCATCACCAAGAGTACAACACAATTAAACAAAGGATGCATCAGCTTGGGCTTTGGCTCAGTTGGTAAAGTCTGTCGTCTCTAAAAACCCCGACACACCAAGCAGACGGCAAAGAACTAGTGGCGACGAAGGCCGCCTGTGGCGTCGCCTCAAGTCTTGGCCAAAAAGTTGCACTAGAACACACCACAAAGACTACAGCCGACGGCCAACCACCACGTACGCTCTGCTCATGAGTGAGAGGAAATAACTCTCCATGCCATAACTCTCCATTTAGTGGAAAAAGAAAAGAAGAGGCGGAGGCGACAAATAAGGAGAAACCGCACTAATGGGTGAAAGCATGGAGACTACAGCAGCATGCTCAAGGAGCTTTACTGAACCTGAGAGAGCTGGAGAGAAATGAAACCTCCAACAGCCAATCAGAGAGATTCCTCTCACCGACAGCTGACGACGGGTAGCAACATATCCGGACACACGACAAGAACTAGGGTGACGACTGCTCACTGACGATCCAACTACGACCAGTGGCTGACGATCTCCTCGGTGTGTCAGGGCCTTTAACCGTTCGGTCGGGGGGTTCGATCCCCAGCTCCTGCAGCTACATGTCTGATGTGTCCTTGGGCAAGACACTTAACCCCAAATTGCTCCCGCTGCTTCGTCAATGTGAATGAATGGATGCGAACAGAAATTGGATGATGTTGGATCCTGACCTGGTAAACATGTGTAGCTTTCAAACCGTGTGCAAATCTCGCTCTATAACTTCTCAATACCAGTTTGAAGCGTCACGCTGCAGTGCTGACACAAACACTCACACTGTGGCGAGATTAGAGTCGGTGTAACAGCGACCACTCTCCAGAAAATGTGCTGATTCTTCGGGTGGTTTTCTCTGCAGATCCCTCTCTGCCACGTCCTCGTCCAGCACGTACCGCTCATTAAAAAAGAGCCGCTGGATGTGGAAGAACTCATCAGCGTCCCTGATACTGAATCATTGCACAAACACACCCGGCCGTTTCCTCTCCCTCTGAGATTCAGCTGCAGACACAGACACACAGACACACACACAGACACACACACACACACACACACACACACAGACACACACACACACACACACACACACACACACACACACACACACACACACACACACACACACACACACACACACACACACACACACACACACACACACACACACACACACACACACACACACACACGAGGGTCAAACTGCTGCGATACTGCAAAAGTAATGGTGTCTCCACGAGGACGAGGCAGAGCAGACGGCTGCATGGTGTGTGTATAAAATTCAGTCTAATGAGCCGGCCGAGGATAAACAGCAGGACAGTTTGTGTGTGTGTGTGTGTGTGTTTTTATACCCATTGTCTTTCCTGCTGTTGGCTTTTCATTGTTCAGCTAAGCTCCTTTATCTTTTTAAAAGAAGCTTCAGGAGATGATGAGTGGATGGAGGTTGGTGTTGGAGGTAAAAAAAAAAAAAAAAAGGACGGGGAGGTTTCTCAGATCTCGTGCTACAAAAACGCAGAAATCCCCCGACTTTGTACCAATTAATGAAAGCTAAGCTAAAGACACTTAGCAGCTGAATCCTGATATAAAATGCATCTCACAAAAGGGACTATCCATTCTGTATTAAACCTTTAACTGATATCGACATTTTCTGATACCTCCTCCTTGATTGAAGGAGCAGCTTTCACAGCTTCACCCTGGCTCTATATAAGACAACAGTAAGAGAGTAATATGTTATAATAAGTTCTTGAGCACTTCATACAGATCAGCTATCACTCACTCACTCAGTTATTTCCTGCAAGTGTTTACTGCTCTCCTTTTGGAACAGGATGGGTGGAACACCACAAACCGCAGAGTCAACAACATCTGCGCACAGAGCTCACCTGCTCATCTGAAATATGCGATAGGCAGATTCCACACCTCATGAGCAAACACGGCTAAATGCAAGCAGTCAGCGTGACAAACATCACGTGACCATGACTGATGCTAACTGACTCTCTCTGATCTCTGAGAGACGTTTCATCTATCGGTCACGGCTCAGAGGCTGCAGGGACCAACAGAAAACAGAGTCCACAAGCATCTGCATGAAACGGAGCTCTTTCTTTTTCAAACTGAATGAAGCGCCACATGCTGAATGTTAAATATAATAAGTGCCTGAGGCGGAGCGGCTCTCAAATCAGGAGGGTTAGCAACATCACAGGCATGCTAATGTTGATTTGGGATTGTAGCTTAGCTTCAGCCTTTCTTTGCTCAGAGGAGAACTTTACAATCCAAACAGTCAGAAACCAGGGACAGAACTTCTCCCTTTAAGCTCCATGGAGGATGGATCATAAGCAGGGGTTCTCAACTGGTGGATTGGGGCCCAATGTGGGTCGCAGAGTCATTTTCAGTGAGTCGAGAACGTGTGCCTGAAGAATGAGTCAAAAAGTCTATTAGGCATTTAAATAATTAATCAATGGATTGCTTCTCTCAGACAGGATCCAAAGAAAATTCTGTTGCACACGAGTCACTTCAGGACGAACGTTTCTACGCACTTCCTCTGAGGCCGTTTTACCTTAAGCTATTGGCAGCAGCTTTGCTTCCCTTGGTAATGATCTTTACGACTGTTTTAAATTATTCTGATGTGCAAAGCTCGTGCTGCTCATAATATTTCACTAAGTTTAATGTATGAAGAAAACAAGATGCCATCCTCAGATTCTAACAACTTAAAGCTGCACATGGATTCTTTGTTTTACTTAAAGAAGGGCGCACATTTAAGGACGCACTCAGACGGGGCAATCCATGTCGAGCACACTTCACCCCTAAAGTCCAGTTAGTTTGACTAGTGTGATCGCACCAATCCGTGCTCAAACCCGGTACTCTTCTTTGGCCCTGGCACGCTTTGAAGAGGTTTGCTTTAGCATGGTACAGTTCATGCACGAGCACAAGCACGGGTACACAACGTGGACAGCCTTCATTCTGGAGAAATCCATGAGTGTTCTGTCTGTATCTGACTAACATTTATTTATTTATTTGTTAGGGACAGTGCATATTAATGAACCGCTGTAACAATTACAGATGTAAAAATGCCAGATTATAGCAAAAGTGCTAGTTTCCATCTGTTGTCCCTAGGCAGGTAACATAGAAAGATAAAATACAAATAAAAATACAAATACAAAGGCACAAGTGACACAAGACAATAATAGAGGTTAAAGGTTAAAAGTGGTCACAGACTTGGTTTTCTTTTATCCACTGTTTGAGGTGTGTTTTGAAGGATGCATATGTTTGTGAGTCTCTTATTGTGAGTGGGAGAATATTCCAATATTTAGTTCCTTTGACTGACAGAACAGTTTGTCAGAATGTAGTGCAGCTGTATGGGACCTCACAGTCTCCTCGGGACTCAGAATAAGACACACAGTCAGTAAAGTTGTCATGGTCTCTGAGTTGTTCTCCGGACTCGACAGCGTGCCCCTTTCATTTTTTATTTTTCGGAGTCCGCCTGTCTTGTAAACTTAAGCACGCTTCATCATAACATAAAGCCATGTGTTGGATTACAACGTTATGTACAAGAGGTAACCGTGCTCAGGCCCGGTTAGTCCTGGAGCAGCGTGAGTGCAGGCCAGCGGGGGAATGAAGAGGGGGGGACAATCATGCTTAAACACGGGACAGGACAACTGGGTTTAGTGTGAGTGCGCCCTTAAAGAGTTAATGACCAAATATAGAGACATAAGCTGAAGTAACCGGTGAAGAAGAACTCAAAGGAGGAAGCGTTGTTGTTCCTGTTTCTGAGCTGAGCTGTAGAAAGTTGAAGTCTTCCTCCTGCGAGTGTGAGAACGTCTTTATAATGCCTCTTCTCTGAAACACAGCGGCGGCGTGCCCGTCTGAGGAGGGTGTGACTTTATCTGAGCGAGGATGAGGTGAACCACAAACCGCCCTGACACACGCTGTTAAACCTGCAGCGTGAAATGGTTTCCTATATTGTAATAAAAATGTGTCCTTCAAACTTACAAAAACTGACATTTTTTCCATCCCATCATGCAAATATAATACATTTATTTTCCAAAGAATTCTCCTAGAAATTAAATCACTTGAAGTGAAACAATGCAACTATAAAAAGAGATCCCGCCTGCACCTCAACAGTGATCCAGTCCAGTTATAGGTTTGACACAATACAAGCGTCTGTGTTTAGTCAGTGGAGTCCTTTTGTTCTTTTTTCAGGGTGACTTCCTTGTTCTATCCTGAATGAAGCTATTGTTATAAAGACGTGTCTTTATTTATGTTTAAATTAAATATGTTGCTGTTTGATGATTTCATTCAAGCTCAATAAAAAGATAATATCTCAGGAAATGAAAACTACCGAGCCCCTGCAGGCGTCACAGCGGGAGTTTCTCTGACAGACTCTGGTAGCCCTGCAGCATTCTGCCCCCCCAATTGTCTTACCCAAGGACACATCGGAAATTCGGCTGCAGGGGCTGGGGATTGAACCCCCCCGACCTTCCAGTTGCGAGACGACGACTCTACCAACTGAGCCACAGCCGTCCCAATATGTGTGCTCTCAGATCTCAGATATGAAGTCATTAAAAAAACTCCAGAGCAAATATAGTGAACCTGTTTCAGAGCCAGGTAGAAAAACCCGAGCACAGTACGAAACAATCGTGCCTGATGTGAAAACGCCCTCAGGATCAAATCCAGTTCAACCAGCTGAAGCAGGTTTTGTATGTTCGAGAAATCTGGAGAAGAACCCAGGTTAAAAAAATGTGGTGAAGCATCCTCCATCTCTCTCTCTCCACTCGAGTATTTAGTTATTTTCTTCTTTGCCAGTTCTGGAAGTGATCCTGTACTTTTCAGAGCGGCTGAGCTCCCACAACACTTTAAGTCAGGATGACGGCAGACAGGATTTTATGGTTGTGCTTTGGAGCTGCAGATTACAGTTGTGGGGGGAGGACAGTTTGTCTTCTCCTGCTGTGTCCTTTGTTTGGGCCTTAGGGGTTGTAGGGAGGAGGGAAGTGAAGAAACGCTTCAGAGCAGGGTTTGAGAAGGAGAGATGTATTTTACAGATACTTTCCTCTTTATAACCCAAAACTCATTTTGAAGCCCATTAGGTCGTTCCATCAGATATTTTGATGTTATTAATCATCCTGCAGAGCCTCGCTAAGACATCTGGCAACGCTGATGGAGCTATTAGCTTCTGATGGCTGTTCTTCTCCAAATGATGGAGCCTTACACGTCTCTGTGTTTGCAGACCGTATGAAGGTTATACCAGGACGTTACCTCGATCTGTGGTTAGAAGTTCAAATCAGCAGAGAAGCCCCCACGCTGCTCTTTCCATGCCACCATGAAAGAAAACAGTCATTTGACCTTGTAAACAGGGGATTTACTGGTCTACCACTTCCTCTGCTGGTTCCTTGTTTGTGTTATTTGTTGAGTGGGATCCAAGGAAACCGTCTTCAACCCTATGAGGTCCCAAACTGGAGAAGTTTAGCACAAAGCAGCAACAGACCGATAAACTGGGTGCAATGAGGCGATGTGCACAGCAGCTCCTTAAAGCTACAGGCTCCAGAGTAAATGTGCAATTTATACCTCATAATCATGTTCAATACTGCAGCACTTTTGTTTTGATTGAGAGCCCCCTGGTGGTGAAATTTATAGACTTCGCCTTGAATACTTCGGCACTTTAAGCACTTAAACTCTGAGGGTCACTTCATCCAGGTTTGTTTTGAACATCGCACAGACACTTGCTCGTATAAACGTGTCTCTGTCAGCTAATGTACGGTTTATGTTGTTGTTTGGTCGTTACTTGTAGTTTTGTATAAATTAGTATACGTGTGAACCACCAACCTGCCGAGGGACTACAGATGGAAATTATTCTATCTGGCATAGTCACATGTTTATGTTCATTAATGTGCATTGTCCCTCGTTCACAGTGAACTCAGGGGACTCCAGGTGAGAACACAGCTGCTGTAGTGCCAGCTTTTACAAGTAAATGTTTTATGATATGATTCACAGAAGTTATCCTGGGTATACAGCTGCTCTGACGACAGGTTCTGTTTAATCCTGATCTATTTGAAAGCGGTGTTTGTCTTTGGTATAAATTGCTTTAATGGTGACTTTGCATGTCAGCAGTTGGACGAGCCGGCTGCAGTATTTAAATGATCAAAAAAAGATTCACCCACAGAACGTTTTGACTTCCCCAAGGTTTTTATTTAAGTGTAGAAACTTTTTAAAATTATAAATATTTAAAGGAGCAGTATGTAACTCTGACACCTAGTGTTTAAAATGAGTACTGCAGTCCAAATTCTAAACATTGTAGAGAGCTGTCCCCCCCCCCCCCCTCCTCTCTAGAGTCCATGCTCACATAGGTCACCATGTGGTGGACACTGAAGCTTCAGTGTTTATCCAGCTCTGCATCGGTCTGTAAACCTTTCTGTGTTCTAACCTCTCTCCATTTTTCAAAAGCATCTTTAATATTGATCCTAGTTTGAGCACGTTTCTGCTCGTGGAGCTTATTAGAAACATGCAGAGGCTTTTTAGGTCGGGTACAATCACTTCTATCTGAACCACTTCTCTTGCCCGCTTCCATCACTGCAACACCTGTTGACCTGATAACTGCTCTCATATCTGACAAACTGAGGGGCGTCCAAAACGGCCGTGTGTGGGGTGTCTTAAAACCGCCTACCTTCTCTGGTCCAAACAAATCCAGATCATTCAGGAGCAGAATCTAAAGTTAGAAGGAGGACATACTGGCTGCTGCATTGTTGTCAGAGAAGCCAGCACTTCAACATGTTTCCTTAATGTCTGATCATATAGTAAGATCACTTTATCATTTCACTCTCTACACATCTTACTGGTTGATACTTAAAGCAGTTTGATTTATCTGCAGGAAAAATGATTTATAAGATTCTTACAGCTTATCTTGCTGCAATAGTTGTGTCATTAGTTCGCTTCCTTCTGCTTTTAATTCTGCTGCACTTTTACACTTAGATCAGTTATGATCAGGGCCTTCAGCTTCCTTGAATATGTTCTTCTCTTACCCAGTTTCAGTTCTGCTTTAACTTCTAACACAGGAAGCTCTACATCTTGTTCTCAGATTTTGATGTCATTGCAGATTTGCTAGGTGTGTTCCTGTAAACATAACGTCCACTGTGCGGCTGCATACTTTACATTTTAAGACCTAATAATGGAGTCAAATCTTGGGCTGCACATTTAACTATGCTTTTATCAAACTTGGAATGTAAGCATGTGCAATATAAAACATTTTTGTTAAAGGTAAACTGTGTGCTAAACAGCATTAAGATGAAGTGATATCCTGCTGCAGAGATACAAACCTCTGCTCTATAAATAGAAAGCCCAACAAATGTTTCCTCATCATGATTATGATATGGTTTAATATAAAAAGGGAATACAAATAGTGATGCAGAAGTGATGATTCACAAATTTGGGGTCACAGCAATTCTTTTATCTGTCACTTTTTCATTCCTTCTTTTGCTCTCTATGCAGCCCAAATAAAAGCCCTAACCCAAGCGACAACTTCCCGTGTTAGATAAAGACTCCAATGCTGAAGTGCAAAATCCTGCAGTTCCTCGAGTGTCCACTAGAGGCTGGCTGCAGAAGCACAGGAAGTCACATACACACCCATTCTAAAAAGTCTGTTTTTACAGCAGAGATTAACATGTTTACAGTCTGGTTCAAAAAAAACAAATAGTTCTGATTAGTTCATGTCTCGATCGACACACACTGTACGGGGGGGTGAATGTTTTGATGACTCATCAGTTTTGATTTGATGCTAACAACTGTTTGAGTCCAGTTGAACGAGTGTGTTTGACTTCCTTTATTGATTAAATTAAAGTTGAACTATGTGGAAATTCTTCATTATAGCCACCATTAATGTGCACATTAGCAACATATCGTCCTACATTTATAAAGCACGACATTTCTGTCTGATTTAAAGCCCGACCGATAAATCCTCCAATATCGGCCAATATTAGCATATCCAGTGACTATCGGTATCGGCTAATTTTATCGTAGATATGCGCCGATATTACTAGATTGATTCACAAGTCAAATAACATTTAATTTGAGTTTCATTGTATGACACTAGCAGTTCTCTTTCACCAGCAGAGGGCGCTATATGGATTACAACGAGCATCATCACTCTGCAGAGTGTCGAGCGGTGATGCAAATACACACTCAGTTACTTTCCTGCTGAGTGACCATCTTGTCATTATAAATCTTTTCCACACGTGTTTGATAACTGAGGGATCAACTCAATAAATGTGTTTATCTAAATATCTATTTTCTACAGATCGAACACAGATCTAAGAAAGATATCGGTATCTGATTGTTTTCTCTACTGAATATAGATATCGGTATCAGCCTCAAAAGTTCCATATCAGTCGGGCCCCTAGTATGATAATACTCCTCAATGGTTTTTAACTCTGTTTTAGAAACAGAGTATTTATCAGCAAGCTGAAACAACAACAAGTCTGAGAGCCGCAACAGCTGTTAGCTATGTCTGAAAATTAACTTCTGCCAACTACAAGCTGACAGAGAGACATCGAGGACACACACACAAACACACACACCTATATGGAGAGAGAGAGAGAACGAGAGAGAGAGAGAGAGACTGACCCATTGCCCTACTGACGGAAAAGACAAAGAAAATATGCACACAAGCTTCCTTGGAGGTGACGTAGAACCATCTGTTTTTAATTATCTGTCCCTCCCACTTCCCTTTTTTTCTCGTATTTTATAACTCAAACCCAGACTAGACTCATTTTAGAAATCTCCTCCTGCTGAACTCCTTCAGTCCACTTCACAGCCCCGGGGACGTTCAGCAGCAGCAGCAGCGGCGGCATCGATAAACATCTGGACGGGGAAGTGGAGGGAAATAAAACAGCTGCCCTCTGTTTGCCCCTCTGTTTTTGTTTGGAAAAGATGAAAACTATCCTCAAAACAGCCACTTTTTGCTTGCGTAATCACATTGTAATGGATTATATGAACACACCACGTACACACAGTGACCTGACTATAAGGGGAACAAAACGGAGGGGATGCAAACTTTTCTAAACAAAAGAAAAATGGCTCCCAGCTTAACAAGGCCAAAACTAAAAAAAGCAAAAATGGAACATGTGTGCATGTGTGATCGGAGCGTATTGTGCTCCCTCAGCCCTCCTGAGAGGGGACATTCATCACCGCACAGAAAGGGCTGCTGGGAAAGAGGGACGCCGTGGTAATAAGGCAACAAAGAAATGATAGCAGCTGCTGTTTCCCGGAGCTGCATCCAAAACGCCGCTAACCCCGTTTGTTGTGTGCACTGTACGGCCAACAGAAATACTCTCATCGTAATGACAGCGCTCAAAGGCCTCAGGTAGAGTCAAGCTCAGTTAATCACTCCTGGAGAGAAAAAAATCAATGGTAGAGCTGCACTTAATGTAATTATGAAGGCCTGCACAGTGCTCAAAGAGACATCTGGGAAAAAACATCTGGGGCCCGACGAGGGGCCGTCATTACACGCTGCAGCAGACGATATAAGTCAATCAATGCAACACGTGACGCGTAGTAAACACGGACATGCAGCTCGCCGAAAACAAACAAACACTCAAAGCTGTAGAGATACACAGCCACACAACAACAAGTATTTCTTTACAGCAACGCTTTTAGAGTTCTGAAGCATTTTTCAACGCGCTGTACCGAGAGAAAGAAGAAAGAATATAAACAAACATAAATATTAATAATGCCCTGCCTTGGTCTTGGTCTTGGTTTTGTCTCGGTCTCGCCCTGACTTGTCTTGGTCTTGACTTGGTCTGGATCCCTAAATGTCTTGGTCTTGTCTCGGTCTTGGAGCACTCTGGTCTCGGGTAAGTCTTGGTTAGTGTTGTCTTGACTACAACACTACCTCCTGGTCTTGTTTACTTCCTGGTAAAGACTAAGGCAGGGCGAGGCCGAGACAAGAACAAGAGAAATGATCATCACGTTTAACTCAGATTGAACAGATTTCAGGTCGGCCTGTAGGTAACAATCAGAGGAAGGACAAGAAATGACATCACAACAAGCACAAATACCGACGCAGGCACTGTGAGAACATTTCTGCTGCTGAGCTGTGAGGGTTAAAACAGCACAGAGGCTGCATTGGTTCCTCCAGCTTGTGCTCTATTTGTCCTGAGCAATCATCACTTTTTGATTTCCTACTGAAGCCGTTAACCTTGAGCCTGCACCCGAGGCTCAGGGAGCTGACAGCGCCTTCACACATGGCTGACGGGACATGAACAGGCGTTGGGGCCAATTAGAGGTGGAGTGACAAACATGGAGGTTCCTGGTAGTTCTGGTTAAAGAATGTGATTGTCAGGTCGAGGTTGGTTGTGAGGTGTGTCTGCAGGTCAGCTAGGACTGTGAAGAAAATAACTTACTACACTTTCTACAAGACTACAAGAGTTTTTAAACACTGTTTTTTTCTTCTACACATTTTACAGCAAATATAATCAGAACAAGAAGAAAAATCTACTTCACTTCTCCATGTTTCTCCAACACTAACATGTGTCTCTAGTTTGTCTATAAATCCCCCAATGATGAGAATAGTCCATCCTCTCCGTCTTTTGCCTGCTCCACTTTTCAGAAAATGTGTGCTCAAACAGGCCGTTTGGAGATTTTCCCTTCATGACATCACAAAGGGCAGTAGCCCCTCCCCCAGGTGGGTGACACTCCCACAGCTAGGTGTTTGTTCTGCCCTCTGAGTCTGCCTTCTCACCGTAAACAATAAAACATAAAGCGAGAAAGCCCGAGACACCCAAGCCCTTCCAGAGAGGGGGCGTGGTCAGACACAGCTCATTTACATATTTAAAGGTACAGACACAGAAACAGTCTGTTCTGAGCAGGACTGAAATAGAGGGGTTTATAGACATGATCAAATACAGGATCAGAGTGGATTTAGAACAAGAAACTTCACACACATGTTTTGAGGAGCTCTGAGACTTAAGATAAAAACCTGCAGACATTTGGATGATTTTGTCAACCCTCTGAATGTGTGTATTTTTATTGTGTTGTCTGATTTTACTGTCTGCAGATGTGGTAAATGTGTATGTCGGGTGATTTGTGCCGGTCATCGGTCATTGTTTTGGCGTGCAGTGAAATACGAGACGTCGCCAGAAGCCCCTGCAGGACTTTTCATGGTGTGTCTCAGATTCTCTTTCAGAAGGTCAGACTGACAGATGAGGCTACGCTGTCTTTAGGGAAACAAACATAATGCTAAACAGACCTGTGCTGTCAGAGTGTGTGTGTGTGTGTCAGTGCAGACATGTTAGTAGAAATAAGATGTTTAAAAGCTGCACAGCTGCTCCAACAGGCCTTACAAAGTCTGCAGGTGTTCAGACCAAACACCTGTTTTTCATTACAGTGTAGCGATTTAGCCACAAACAAAACGGTTAAATTACAATGAATTAAATAATATTTTGGGCTTTTTGATGCCTTTATTTAGAGATGGGACAGAGGATAGAGTCAGAAATCAGGGAAATAGAGAGAGGAATGAAATGCAGGAAAAGAGACACAGGCCAGATTCAAACCCCGGTCACCAGCTCTAGAGGACTTAAGCCTCTGTACATGAGGCGCACGCACAAACCACTAGGCTACCAGCGACCAGAAAAAGTCATAGGTCATGCACCCCATGTACAGAGGCTTAAGTCCTCACTGCAGCGGCTGTGGGTTTGAATCCGACCTCGGCCCTTTCTCCCCAACTCTCTATTTTTGAATGACCAGAGAAGGTAGGCGGTTTTAAGAGATACAAGATGCCAGATATGAGAGCAGTTATCAGGTCAACAGGTGTTGCAGAGATGGAAGCGGGCAAGAGAAGTGGTTCAGATAGAAGTGATTATACTCGACCTAAAAAGCCTCTGCATGTTTCTAATAAGCTCCACGAGCAGAAACGTGCTCAAACTAGGATCAATATTGGAGATGCTTTTGAAAAATGGAGAGAGGTTAGAACACAGAAAGGTTTACAGACCGATGCAGAGCTGGATAAACACTGAAGCTTCAGTGTTCACCACATGGTGACCTGTGTGAGCATCGACTCTAGAGAGGAGGGGGGGGGGGGAGACAGCTCTCTACAATGTTTAGAATTTAGACCCAGTATTCATTTTAAACATTAGGTGTCAGAGTTACATACTGCTCCTTTAAGGATTCTTAAAATGAGCTGTTTTAGTGAATTCTGTGTAGGACATGGTCCTAATCCAAAAGCAACGTGTACCGCAAAACATATCGAAGGGAGTAGGAAATACCCTGACCTAATTTACAGGTAATATGTCACTCCCACGTTCGGCCCCATATTGACAAAAACCCGCCACACATCTGAGAAGTTAACACCTGTTCTCCTCTCACAGATCTGTACTCTCCTCGACCTGCAGGACTAACTTCAATCTGTTTCCTGTGAGCTCGTCTAACCCTCCGCAGTGTCTCTGTCTTTCCCACACTCCACAGAGTGTTTGAAGGACGATTCATTTCCTGGTTCTGACTCATACGTCAACCCCTCCTCTCTCTTCATCCCTCCATCTCTGCATCCTGCCAGCTGAAGAGCCTCCAAATCGGAGCGGGATTTTCCCTCGCTGTTAAAAAAAAAAAAAAAAAAAGAGTGAAGGCTGCTGGGGCTGGCTCGGAGCTGCCAGTCATCGCCTGAGCTGACAACCCGACCTGGATTAGGGCAGATTAACAGAACAAAGCTCATTATTGATTTGAATCACTATTAAAGTGGAGACACTGTTGGGGCTTCAGCCAAGTTCAAACAAACTAGTTCCAGAGGAGGATCGATAAAGGAAGCGGGATAATAAAAGCCGCTGCCAGGAGAGAGCTTAAAAAGCGCCTCTCCCTCCAAACTCGTCAGACTCTCCCAGGACTCCGGTCCTAATTAACACCTTGTCAGGTCGGCCGCCTCGACTTTTAGCACTACATTTAGCTCAACAAGACACATCAGTAGGATCCCCCCTCCCCTCCTCATTATGTACAATGGACATTTCATCCCAGGGAGGCAGTGTAATCAACGCTTTCATTAACATAAAGAGAGCTTACACTTCATCGAGGAAATTTGTAATTATAATTAAATGTGCTCTTTAAGTGGAATGCCAACATGCTGAGCTCTGTGCGTGTGTGCGATATACTGAATCTGCTGAGCTGCACAAACCCCTGCAAGCTAATTGAATGATAAGGCGTATTGTATTGATGCTGTTAATGTTTAATATGTGATGCTGCAGACACTCCTTTGAAGGGGAATTAAACCTGGGCAATCTTTTTTTTACACATTTTGAGTTCTGAAAAGATCTTTTCAGAGTGCAATTCTGCACCGCTATGAAGCTCTGCCATCATAAAGCCTGAAGAAATTAGAATTGATTCCACAACGGCGTCATATTAATGTCCCAGTCTGTGAACTCACATCGCCTTACTGTGTTGCAGAAGAGCGAGAGAGCACGGCACAACGGGAGCTCCACATACACACACAGTCAGACATGCACACACACACACGCAGCGCTTGCTGGGCTGATCCTGTCTTACCCCTGTAACGCTTCTGTTACGACCTCTGAAGATGAGATAGGGGGGGGGGGGGATCACTTCGTCCTCTCATTACGCCTCCACAACATTCAGTTCGAAGGCGAAACGTCAAAACTGTGGATGTTTTTGTTATTTGTAAGAAGCCAACAACGACCTTCTTCATGCTACTTCCTAAAGAGGATGAAACGCACCCGTGCTGCGACAGGAGCCGTTTAGAATGATGTCATACAGCGGTCTACTTCCTTGTTTGAGCACGGTTGCGTTCACATCTCCCGCGGTCTTTACTCGAGTACATATGAATCGTGCCTGAGACCACCTCTTCAAGCGGACTCGGGGACGGTACCCTGGTACAGTACGAGTACATTTGTGCTTACACTGATCAAATGAACCGGACTTTGGGATGAAGCATACTCTGATCCGGATCCGGGTCCCTAATGTGAAACCACTCTAGGTTATGGCCATAATAACCTGTTCAGCTGCAGGCTGAAGCAATCTACCGGCGCTAAGTATTAACCTTTTCAACATTATGTCTGAAAAACAACAACAACAACAACAACAACAGAGTCCCGGTTTAAAAAAATCTGAATTCTCCTTTAAGGTTTCGTTATGTTTACGGTTCGATCTCTTCTTGGTTTAATTTAGCCGTGTAAACAGTGTTACCTGGGACATTTACAGAAGTGATTTCCTCTCCTTGATTTAATAAATTGAAACTGTGCCAGCTCCATTTCAAACAGATCCTGTTTTCCTTTCATTTTACGTTTCCCTCCCTTGAAGGCGGCTTAATTCTCTCTCTTTAAGAATTAGCTTGGCTCTTATGAGATTATGTCCTGCTGGATGAGGAAATTGCTTTCTTCATTGCTCTGGTTTCCAGGAAATAATTATTGTGGACAGAATAAATCTCCGGGTTTGATCCAGAGGGTGCAATCGCAATAATAATGACCTCGTGAGGACGTGAAGGGTCCGATCTTCAGCGTGCCTTCATTTGATCTAAATTGGCAAACAACAGAACTGAAGTGATGGTTTCCTGGTTAAATGTGCATCAGAGCTGGTGTCTGTACCCTCAGGATAAGATGGATTATAACACAAAGAGAAGCCGCTCTGCTGCCTTTTGATATCTTAAAGTGGAAATTCTGTTTTGTTTCTGGAAAATTCAACGTTGAATCATCTATGAACGCCATTTTCATTCATTAAAGAATCATTCTGAATGAAATATGGTTAAATATACTTGACTATTTATCGTCAGGTCTCATTTGTTTCTGTTTCCCTTTCTTGTTTTTTTTTTCTTTGGGGTATAGCGCAAAATATTTTATGAAAGCTTCAGTCAAATTCTGAGCGTCGGTCATTTCCTACACCCAGGGGCGTGTCCAGAGGGGTAGCCGGGCTTGGCATGTGTGACAATCAAAAGTTAAAAGATTTTCAACTTGAGCGCTCGGAGCGGCCGCACAGAAAGCATCTCTAAAACGCTCTCTACTCATTGAAAACAACTGAAAAAAAACGCTGATGCTGAGAAAAAAATGCTAGGTGGACACAGGGCCTTGACATGAAATGATGTTAATGATGCAGCCGGTTGTGTACGCGCATACAAGGTTTAATGGCCAGTATATCTCCACCCTTAAGTTCTCTTCGACTGATGATTCAAATGGTCAACCTTTAGCAGCAGCAGAATATCTGATTGTCCATCGACATCTGCAACTCAACTTGTTTAAATTGAGCCTCAAGTTCCTGACAAGTAGACCCTAACTCCTCCACCATAACTCTCAATGATGGCGTCCCTCAGGGCTCCGTGTTTAGCCCACACGCAATTCCTCAATTTTCACTACAAATTAGGGCAAAGATCATCTTCTTGCAGGCATGTTTCTGATTGTTTTGGTTTGTTTTGAACATATCAGTTGGAACGACCGTGAAGATGTCAAACATGATTCACAGTTACGCTGACAGTAAATCCCCCGTCATCTGTCTGTTCTGTGACTTCAGCCAGCACGGGCAAGTCCAGCCTGACGTCAGCTGGCATTCCTGGACCTTCACCACACACACACACACACACACACACACACACACACACACACACACACACACACACACATGCCTATACACCAACTCTCATGTTCAATCTATTCTCAGGATCTGCGTATAGGTCAGCTCCCCCCAGCAGCACATTCCAGCTAATTCTAATTCCACAGCGGCCGTCCTCCTCCTCCTGCTCCTCCATGTTTGTTTAGACTACTTGAAAAGAATGAGTCACACTCTATAGGTGCAGGCTATCGATCTGATTTTCACATATGGTATTTAACTGAAAATTTCTAAACAGGGGAAAGTAAGAAAGGACCAACACTCGCAAACAAAAAACAAACACTGAATGAGCTTCATGCCAAACACAGTATGGTTCTTATGGACTCAGATAGCTGCTAATTGTTGCTAACACATGAATTAAATATTGTTCTGTTCTGGCTGGTAGTAAAAAGTGGAGCTCAGACTTGGTGAACAGTCTGTCAGCTCACAGGGAGACAGATTATTAGTCTGATATTTACATGAACAAATCTACAAAAGGCTCCAACAGCACAAACACGGCCCAGAGGTCAAAGGTCGGGGACTGAATCAGCTGAGGTGACAGCTAGCAGCTCCCACCTGTCACTCAAAGAGACCACGCCCCCTAATTCTACATCACTTAAAGGAACTGCAGCTGTAAAGTTGGACATTTTAACATGGGGCTCTATGGGGACTGACTCACTGCAGGAGACAGACTCTAGTGGACACTGGAGGAACTGCAGCTGTAAAGTTGGATAATTTAACATGGGGCTCTATGGGGACTGACTCACTGCAGGAGACAAACTCTAGTGGACATTAGAGGAAGTGCAGTTTCTGGCACGACAAACACATAAGAGTTAAACGATGTAATTTATGCATCTTCTTGGCTTTAAATCATTTTGAAGCATCTCAAATGTGTTTAGAATGTTTTTATTATCAGAGCACAGAATCATGGTCATTGATTAGTCCAACTCTAATTTCACTCTGACAACCACGACTTAGAGAGAAATGGATCCAAACAAAAATTTAAGACGTATTTCAGGCCCATTAAGGACCCTATCCTTAATGTGGCCCTGCGTGGTCACTCCCACTTTTCCCTTCTCTTCTACACTCCTGATAACAGCTGATGTTTGTCCACTAGATCTCTGTTTTTTAAAGACAACAGTGAGGCGTTCTCCTCGCCTCACTTGTGTGAAATAATGATTCTTCCTGGCTGTGTTCCCGGTGGAAGAGGCCCTGCATATATTCCCAGTCAGATTCCCAGTGATTCCCCCGTCTTCCTGTGTGCGTCCCACCGTCCCTGACCTACATTCACTGCTCCAGACCAAACTTAAATAAACACACACTGTGCCAGCTCTGTGACCTGTAGCACACACTGAGACTCCCCAGCTCACTCTCCGTGTGCGTCTGTGTGTTTCATGTCTCAGAGCTTCTTCTTCTTCTGTGTGTCACTTCCTTCGTCTCTCTCCTCAGACTCATGACTCTTCAATCGGTTTCCAAGCAACTGAACTCAGATGCATGCTGTATGTAAAGACACTGAAAGCCTTAAAAGTGTCACTCACATCCACACACACTTACACTGCTTTAGAAAACACACACACACAGTCAAATGTTTCCTGCATCTCTCCACAATAAATCCATCCGTCACTCCAGCAAACCAGCAGCTCACGTTGAATACAGAAGCCGCGTTTATGCCTCTAGAAGGAAAAGAGTGATTGTAGCAGGCAGTGCTTTGAAAAGGACGTCTTTACATGTAAACATCAGAAGAGAGCATCAAGTCAGTCGTATAAAAATCTCTACAGGAGCAGATCCAGAACGTTTTTTGAAGGTGATTCCTTTATTGCCTCAGGAATATTTTAATCAAACTGACTTACACTAATTAAAATTTCAATAAGATTGCGTCTATAAGGATTAAAAGATTCCCTTCTCACTGAACACATTCAATCCTGCAAATATAAAAACCCTGACAGCTGTAGAGCTCCTCTGGTCCGGAGTCTGCAGAGGATCTGTCTGTCTGTCTGTCTGTCTGTCTGTCGGTCGGTCTCTGTCTCTCTCTCTCTCTCTGTCTCTCTCTCCCAGGTGTTCACACATGTTTTCTCCTCCTGCAGCATGTTCACATCTCCGCTCTCAGAGTCTCTGCACGTCTCAGGCTAATGTGCAAGCTCCAGACAGAGCTGCCCTCCATGTTATCACAGGAACACAGTAACCTCTGACGGCCTTGAACCCTGCTACACCTGCCCCCACACCCCCACACCCCCCACACCCTCCCAACATGAAACCCTCCTCTCATCCTGATCAGCTCCTCAGCTCCCAAAACAGCGAGGCAGATAAAGCTCTGATTTAAGAGAGTGTGTCTAATGGATCTCTGCTGCATTCAAATGACGCCTCCTGTTGAGACTCTGGCTCATGAACCTTTGACCGTCCTTTATGACTGTTACTTTATCGTGCAAAAACAACGAAAAGTTCTGAGATCCACTATCCACACTGCAAAAAAGATTTTCCAGATTTATAGCAAAAACAAAAAAGGATTCAGAAACAATCAAAAGAAGATTCTTTGGATTTGCATAAAAGGTTTTGAATCTAAACAATAAGTTTGGCTCCAGTAGAACAATTTTTTTTGGGGGCTTTTTGTGCATTTAATTGAGAGATAGGACAGTGGATAGAGTCGGAAATCAGGGAGAGAGAGAGAGAGAGAGAGAGAGAGAGAGAGAGAGGGGAATGACATGTGGGAAAGGAGCCACAGGCGGGATTTGAACCTGGGCCGCCCGCTTGGAAGCCTATAGCTTCCATACATGGGGCACACGCACCAACCAATGCGCCACCAGCGCCCCTCTAGTAGAACATTTTTTAATTCAAAATTGTGAATTTGTCAGGGCGCAGGTGGCCTAGTGGTGAGGTCGTGCACCATGTACGGAGGCTGTAGTCCTTCAAGCAGACAGCCCGGGTTCAAGTCTGACCTGCGGCTCCTGTCCCGCCTGTCATTCCCCTCTCTCTCTCTCTCCCATGTTTCTGACTCTATCAGCTGTCCTATCAGAATAAAAGCAAAAGCCAAAAAATTAATCTTCAAAGAATTGACTTCAGAAAACGAGAGAGACGACAGATTGGAAAAAGAGTTCAGTCCTGCAAACACAAATTATTTAAGTGTACACAACATGTTGGTATTTGCAGGAACACTTTTTTTTTAGATAAAACTATTTGCTAAAGAATTATTTTGATATTGCAGAAAAATTCTGAATTTTTATTTTCAAATCTGTTTCTATAAATCTAACAAAACCGCCAAAGAAGAATTTCTAGATGTTCAAAAAGGTCGAAGGATGCAGAGAAAAAGTCGGGCTACATTTTTTCAGCCTTCAAACTAAACATTAGAGTTCAATGAAGAACCTTTAACTTTACATCAACAACGTTTTTCTCTTTTTAAGCATCGTTCTCTTTTTGCTCCAACAGATTCTTTTTTTTTTTTTTTTTTACACTTTTATTTGAAACAGAAAAAATTCTGATTGCAGTAAAGAGTTTGTCTGTCGGATTCTTCTTCTTCCTCTTCACCATGAGTCATTTACCACGCCATCTGTGCTGCTTCCAAGCGCCGTGAACTTGTCCTTTCTTTAATAGGAGCTGAAACCTTGCAGCCTTTGGCTTATTCAGATACCAACTTCTATTAGCACGAACACATCCACGTCCCCAGGCCGTCCATTCAATCTTTAATAAGCCTCAACATGTGGAGACGTTCGCTAACCTTGAGCTAACAGAACAGAGCGAGCGGAGAGAGGAGGCGGACGGTTTCTATCTCCTTGGATTATCACGTCTGTCTCTGAAGGAGAGGACGCACGAGGACGTTGGAGGAGGTAAAGAGGGTGAAAGAGAGACTCACTGGTTACGCTCCACTTGTAGCACCAGGTGGAGGTCGTCGGATGAGAGCGCGATTTCCCCGCTGACTGGGTGCTCCTCCTGTCGGGTTAAAGAGAGAGAGAGAGAGAGAGGTGAGAGCAGAGCGGGAGAATAATTACATCAAAAACAGATGAATTAAAGAGGAGGTGCAGAGTGTTGAGCCTGCAGGTGACTCAGTTTAGAGACTTCACTTCAAACTGTGAAGAAAGTATCAAAGAGAGTCGTGGACTTTTACATACACGCTTCTTCAGATTTGATTTTTTTAAATCACATCTCTCAGGGCCGAGATATTTGTCTTGTCCAATCAAAAGTCAGGGTTTTTTATCTGACCTTGACTTTATTAAAACTCTGATTTGAGGATCAACCAGTAAGATGTGTAGTGAGTGAAATGATAAAGTGATCTTACTATATGATCAGACATTAAGGAAACATGTTGAAGTGCTGGCTTCTCTGACAACAATGCAGCAGCCAGTATGTCCTCCTTCTAACTTTAGATTCTGGTCCTGAATGCTCTGGATTTGTTTGGACCAGAGAAGGTAGGCGGTTTTAAGTCACCCCCACACGGCCGTTTTGGACACCCCGCGGGCAAGAGAAGTGGTTCAGATAGAAGTGATTGTACTCGACCTAAAAAGCCTCTGCATGTTTCTAATAAGCTCCACGAGCAGAAACGTGCTCAAACTAGGATCAATATTGGAGATGCTTTTGAAAAATGGAGAGAGGTTAGAACACAGAAAGGTTTACAGACCGATGAAGAGCTGGATAAACACTGAAGCTTCAGTGTTCACCACATGGTGACCTGCGTGAGCATCGACTCTAGAGAGGAAAACATATGAAAACCTGCAAGATCTTCTGTCCATCGACTCTTGGATGAATCAGGTAGTTGTTTCTGCTCCGATAACAACACTGAAATGTATTTAAATGAGCTTTATAGTGGATAAAAACATGATGGTACAGGAGCCACAAATATCCCCAGAAAATATCAGCGTGCTGCGTTTACAGTGGTTATCAAAGTGTTTCATCGTCACACTGACATCTTCACTCGTCTGTCTGGTTGTTTCCTGTGTGAGTGACAGACGCACGTTCAGCACAGAAAATAAAGAAATGCTTTTAAATTCTTCCGTTTCTGCTGACTGAGCAACAACAGTTCTGCAGAAAGATACAGATGTTCAGAGGATGGTGAAATCCAGCAAGAACGAAAAGAAGTTCAAGAGGTTAAAACGATACGGACCAGGGCGGCTGGATGACGGTATAAATCATCATCAGGATTATTTAGATTGATATTGAGATCATGATTATTAAAGACACAGATCGAAGAAAGAAAGAAAGAAACTGAGTTATGATTTTAAACGATTCCAGGTAAAAGTGTCTCTGCATTCTGGTTTCACACACACACAGACACACACAGACACACACACACACACACACACACACACACACACACACACACACACACACACACACACACACACACACACACACACACACACACACACACACACACACACACACACACACACACACACTCCATGAAATCCTCTGGTGTTTCTTTAAATCCTGCAGAGAGGAGCTCTGTGTCTGTCACCGTGATGTGGAGTGTCACAACATGCCTGCTGGTCCCACAACACAACGCCACCAAAGCGACGGTTTCTTTAACCACACAGCCGGAGCTGTGTGTGTCTGTGTGTGAGTGTGTGTGTGTGTGTGTGTGTGTGTGTTTGATGACACTTCAGGCATGTTAGCTCTGTCAGTCACTACAGCCACCGTGTCGTCTGAAGGAAACGTGGCACATCTTTTTGTTTAGAGTTTAAAGTTCTACTTGACGGATTGTGAAGGTTGTTCATCAGCTCAGACACTCAGAGAACCACAAAGAGAACCTCATTCACCGGTTCCTTCATGCACTTCATAATGCACACGTGTTTCCAAACATCCCTGAGTGTAGAAATGAATCCTTGAGGAATGGACCTCCCTCAGGCCGCTGCAGGAGATCAATGAGGAATTGACAGTTTAAAGCTTTAAGAGCTGCAGCAGTTACATCACCTTAGGTGATGATAAATCAGCTCAACATTGACCACGTCATCCACAGACTCAACATGTGTATCATCTCTCTGAATGTGGTAGAAACATGTGAAAAGTCTTCTGCTGGTAGGCTCCATTTAAAAGGGTAAATATTAAATATAAAAGAAATCGGAAAATATGTCCAAATATACAGAGGAAAGTATTGCACATGGAGTTTGTCTTGCTGCTCCTGCAGGACACGAGCAGGGTAAAGTCTACATAATGTTCAGACATTCACGTCTTCGATTGCACCTCAAACGATTGGTGGATCAATAGTAGCAGGAAATTGTAAGACCAGCCGGTCCTAGCTTGGAACAGTCGTGAAAACAGACAAAACGACCGGTGGATTAATCGTGTTATCAATCGCTGAAGCCCTCTCTGATTGTCTAAAACAGTAGTAATCTACATCTCTGATATACACATAACTGTAAACCAGTCATTAGGATATAAATGATATTAACTCTGACACTGCTGCATCCCTGTCACTTTCTCTTTGCCGCTCTCTGCTCGTCTTCATTCAGGTGTGATAAAGCAACAGATTCCCTCGAGATGTTTAAATTCTATCGTCTCAACTTATATTAAAAGTTTCCTCTCTCTATTAAATGTTCAGTGTGTAGAGGTCATGTTCTACAGAACAATATAACACCTATGATTATATCAGAGATCTCAGGTCTGATCTGTTAACTCTTCCATCTCTGAACAAAAACTCATTCATCACACTCCTTCTTCTTCAAATGTGTCAGACCGTCATCATCAGTGATACATGTTCATCAGACGCACTTTTCCAGTGTTCCCAGACGTTTATTTGTGAAACATCACCACCTCCAGCTGGAGTCATGGCGGGGTCACACTGATCCAAGAGTGGGAGGTGTGAAAGCGGGGGACGAGGTGTGAGCAGCCAGCAGCGGAGACAGCCTGAAGTTAGAGAGTGAGGGAGGAAAGGGGAGGTGTGAACAGGTGGAGAACGCATTGATTGGACAAGGAGAGGTCATGAAGGCTCACCGGTGTCTCCTCAGAGGTACCTTTCTGTTCCTCTTCAGCCACGTTTCCACTGCAGGGAACTTTCAGCAGGGACCAGGAAGCAGGATGTGATTCAACAGAGCAAAAAGAACGACGGGGAAATGATGGACGAGTCCTCTACACGACGCTATAATGAGAATATTTGTCTTCTATCAATGCTACGTGTAGTTGAACAGAATCTCAATGTGAACTAAAGAGTGGAGAAGAACATACTGGAGAACAGGAAACATAATGCAGCAGGTTGATTAGAGCACGGAGATGGTAGAGGTGGCGTGCACACAGTCTATGGTCGTGCAGCGATCACAGGGAATAAACGTCACCACCCCCTCCCACTCGCTCCAGGTGAATTCTCCTGATTATATCCTGCTGCGTTCTCACATCAGCTCACTCTGACTTTCTGCAGAATAAATACGAGGAGGCTGGAGGAGAAACTCCGGGTGAAGAGAGAAACATTCAGCGGTTTGTGATCACACGACGCTCAGAAAGAAAATCTCCAGGAGGTTTTCTGCAAGTGTGAAAGAACTGTTAGAGAGAAGAGATTCAGGGATTTTGATGATTCTAAGAAACTATAAATGAAAACGCCTTCACACTTCTGCTGCAGAGTTTCGAGGGTTAATCACCCCGCTCCTTGTCTTCTTCCTTTAAAGACGTGAAATTTGAACAAACTCCTCACTGACTGACACTGAGACATGATCAAACACATCTCCACGCAGAGTTTACACTTTCTGATACTCGAAGCAGCCTCGCGTCTTACTTTAATGTTCTCTTTAAGACGGTGGGGGAGCAGCAAGATTAAAGCTGCAGGACCTCGAGACGGCGCCCAGATCACTGTGAGCTCGAACGCCACGAGCGGCTGTGAAGGATGGACAAAATGCAGCGGAGGGATGTGAGGCTTTTTCTGGATTTGAAGCCGTTTGATCAGTAAATGTGCAGATCAACAGCAAACTGAGTAAGCAGAGGCCGTGAAGCGATCACTCTGAGATGCTCGCCCGCAGATATGAAGAGAAGCAGCGAAGTGGAAAAAGCAAACTCAAGTGCTTCTTCGCCAGGCTAAGAAAGCGGTCATTTCATATTTTGAGCAAGTAGGAAATCCTGTTGACGGTGAGGGGCGATAAAAAGCCGTGTTTGTTTACACACTCTGCTCCGAGAATTAATATCACCGCTAAACGCAGAGCAGGAACGTCTGCAGTGAGATCACTCCACCTGTGACTAACGTGTTACTGCTCATTGTGATTTCATCTTCAGATGCTTCATATCTACAGAGCATGCTACTCGTATAAGTGATGCTCTCTCTATTTTAGTTTTTATTTTAAAGGGGACATATTCTGTAAAATCCACTTCTGCAGTGTATTAATTTATAGTATTAATAGTGAAATAAACCCATCCAGTCCTTTGTTTGTGGTCTGCATAAGTCTTACAACACAGAGAAAAATGCTCTGTTTCAAATGTGCTCTCCTTGTGATGTCACAGTGGGATTCTGGTAAAAATAAATCCCCTCCCCTCCCCTGATATCGCCACCCATGGACTCCACCCCCAGACTAGAACAAAACTTTAATGCAGGTCCGCCATTTTTATTCTCTCTACAGAGGAGTGATGTCTATCCGGAAAACTCAGGGGGTGCTCATTACATTTAAAGAGACACACACACCAAAACGGAGCGTTCTGAGAGAGCTGGTTTATACAGGGTCACAAACCTCCTCTGGTGCTTGATTCATGTTTTATTTTGAACAAAGCACAGCACAGATGTTTCATTTAGACCACAGGGGACTGTTTGAAAAGGTGGAGAAGGGGGAGAATATGTCCTCTTTAAATCAAGCCAAACAGAGCCACACATCTCCTGTGTAGACATAGTTGTTGACCGCTGCAGCCTGGGTGTGTCGCCGCTTGCTTTAAACCTCCTGTAAGCCGTCGACGTGAAAAACTGTGCAAGTTGTCATGACATGGAAGACAGTGGCCTTAGCTCTTTATAGTAAAACGACTGAAAGCTCTAGTTATCAAAGTTTTTTATGTTTGATGGATTCAAACATGGAGTGAAAACAACTCTCTCCTGTGCCGAGGTGGGCGCTCTCTGCACTCTGACACAGGCTGCAGGCTCCTTTAAAGACGCCATGAAGGCAGTATTTAGGAATCTGAAATGGTAATGTATGTTGTCATGCATGAAAGGAAAAGTTGGTAGCTCTCTTGCAGGGGTGGAGAAGTGATTTTTTAAAGTGTTGGTGTTCTAAGCCCCCGTTTGAGAGGCTGAATTCATGACGAGAGACAGACACAAACACTGAGAGGGGAAGAGACGAGACAAAGAGGAAGAGACATGTGAGAATAAACAGGAAAAAGAGAGGAGGAAGCAGAGGGCAGGAAGAGGACAGAGGCCGAGCGTGGCCTCTGATGTTTATCTCGTGTGTGTGATGACTGACGGCGTGCAGCAGCAGGAGGAAGGTGGACGAAGCTTCAGATGGAGATCCAGACCCGGTCCTGTCTGTGCTCCAGTGGAGCAGAACAAACACTCAGAGAGCCAGAGGAGGGATTATTAGACGGATCAAAGCCGACTAATCGACATGTTAAGAATCAGAAGAGAGGCCCTGACGATGCAGAGAGGAGTCATCATCACAGAGGGAGCGTCAGTAAACACAGAGATGAGACGATGGGTGCTCCCTCCAGATCTTTGATGTGACTGACGAGTGCTGCAGTGATTATTAAGGTCTGCCATGTGTTACAATCCACCAGCTGACCGGGTTTATGACAGTCAGAGGGGAAGTTGTTAGTCCGAGATATTGGAGTTTGTTTGTGCTGCTGTGAAAGCTGTCAATCAAACCCTGGTGAGGACCAGACAACCAAACAGAGACCGCTTGTAAAGGTGGGTCTCTGTCTGCTAGTTTTTGTTTGGTTTGTTTGTAGTTAGAACATGAACGGACATGAGCAGAGCCGACATCAACCCGTGTGGTCGTCTGTCCGTTCAGAAACTGTAAAGTGTCTTTGGAGCAGCCACAGCCAATCAGGAGTCGACAGGTCTTTGTATACTTCAGGGAGGTTTACCTACATACTGTTGCAGTGAGCTCCGTCGAATATAGACTCAGATTATATTTGAAACGGAGTAGAGCTTTGCAGCGCTGCTGGCACGCTCTGGAGACGGACTGCAGCGCGCTTTAGAAACACAATGATTGACTAGAGTGGGAACGAACGGCGCCGTATGTTGCAGCCTGTGTCACTGCTGCGAGCTCAAACAGTCCACTAGAGGAATTTCAAAACTTTTTTGTCCTAATAAATCATTTGGACCTCAACATCTGTATCAACAGTTCCAGTCTAAAGTACCAGAACTCTCCACGGTCAATATAAAAAAGGTTTATCCAAGTCGAGGCCATTGAAAAAGAAAATCTTCTTCATATTTCTGCTGCCAGCGTAATATTAGAAAGTAAATAAAAGTAGAAAGTTTTCCAGGATGGGGCCGTCCACTTCTCATTTTGGACTCTTTTCTTGTGTACGGGTGAAACTAGGCCGTGAAATCATTGAAGGAGCTGCAGTCAGCTCCGCTGCAATTTCCAGCGATCAGTCAGGCAGCATGGAGGAGGGCCGGGGAGAGGTGTGAGAGGATGGAGCTTTAGAGGAGGAGACAATCAGGCCTGAGAGAGGAGAGGGCCTGCAGAGAGAGGGCAGAGGAGGACGCAGAGAGGCGGAGGATGGAGGAGGAGGAGGTGAGAGAGCCGAGGTCGAGCGTCTGCAGAAGAAAAAGTGCCCTGAATAACGGTTATTTCTCTCCAGCGCGCTGACATGAAGAGGCTCTGTAATTAATCTGTGTCAAATGTGCATCAGGGCAGCTAAAATTAAACAAGTCCTGTTCTGAGAGGAGACAGGCGGGAGAGAGGAGGTGGAAGGGGACAAGGTGCTTATTACTCCACCCTTCAAACCTCCACTGAGCCAAAGTGGGGGGTCGACAGTTCTGAGAGATCTGTCAGGTCCATAACAAGGTGTTCACAGCCAGGTATCAGGGTCTGAGTGTCTCAACACCGGTGCATCTTTACTCACAAACACTTGACAGAGGAGAGCTCGGTGTTTGAAAAACACGTTTTGAACAATAATTCACATGTTCACAGACTGGTTCTGAGTCTGATCCTGGTTCTTATCATCTTCAGGATCTGGTGTTTACATGCACTCAGAGAAACCTGGTTCTTCATCTCCGTGTAGACATGATAAATACTTCAATTTCTGATTACTGCGTCTTATCTGTTCAGGCGTCTGTGATGTTTATTTCTGTCTGCAGAAAAGTTTAAACACACAGTATGTACATTCCACCACCAGGGGGCTTTAACGTCAAGGCTGGCAGGGAATCATGGAAGTGATTCTCTCTGCCAACCCCCCCTCACCCCCAATGAAAACAACCTCTGCGCTGACCGTAGGTAGTCATGACGACCGGGTGAAACCGACCTGAGGAAACAATATGTTTACAGACGAGCTAATGGATCAGAGTATTATCTACATGACGTTTTAATCACAGCAGCACATACAGCAACAGTACGGCAGCTTTCAGCTCAAGCTTCCTTATGTTACCGGCCTTTGACGAAACATCCGGTGTTTCCATGGCAACGATAAACATGGCGGCCGCTGCAACAAGAACCACCCTGTTACAACTCTAAAATGAAGGATTTCTCTAGCTTTGACAACCGTTAGAAATATTTGAGGTCATGTGAGTACTCAACAAATATATACTGTATAACAAGGTTTAGTCCTTTTTTTATTAATTTAGATATTTTAGTGTAAAAATTAGTCATGGTACACTTTTAAACATGTTCTGAACTACATCTATAGGAATATAATAATGTCATCAGCGTATGTGCAGATTCAGGATGTATAAGATGTCTCAGCTCTTCTCTAAAGAAAGACTCAACACTCTAGCTTTTTGATTTTTGTTTCTTTAGGGTAACAACGGCTCTTTTGTTTCCCTCGGGCACAAAGGAAAAGTTGAACATCACATTTGAATAAAATCTTGGAACGTCTCAGCCTCATTGTCCAGCAAACCGCCTTCACATTTCAGTTTCACTTTGGAGCTCACGGCTCAGGCTGCTCTGATTCCAGCGTGTTGTGTGAGTGTTGTCAGGATCTCTTGGCTCTGATGAAGCGTCATGCTGAGGCAGACACGGTATCCAGGCTAATCACATGCATCACAGCGCCCAGATCTGCTCCACAAACTCACAGCGCAGGAATTTCCCACGCAGAACACACACACAAAAAAAAAGAGAGCAGCGGCTGGCTTAATCACTACCAAATCTGTCCAAGAAGGATTCAGAGATGCATGTTATTGTGATCGCACAGCTGGAGGTTGGTGTCGAACAAAAAGGGCCACACACAAACACACACACACACACAGACATGCTTTTTATTAAGGCGAGGCTGCATTTTTGGAAGGATGCCGTTTGATTACGATGCCAACATACACTCTGTTTTTCCTTCTGCAACAAAAATAATGAACATTTTGGATCCTCTGCTGTGAAAACAAGCGACAGCCTGGCTTTTCCCGTCTTTGACACTTTTTCTTATCAATGCAGAGGACAGAAGAAAAAAGAAGAAGAGGCCAAGAGAAGTTCAAGGACACGTCCCTGCAGGAGCATTTATCACAGATTAAATCCTCACAAAGCTGCGATGGAGTGAAGATTAGAATTCATTGGAGGAAGAGAAACTTCACTCGAACTTTCTCCTCTTTTCAAGGAGTCGATTTTGAGCCCGGGCTCAGACTGTGACTGGACAATAAAAAAGCAGCAGCTTCACACACCTGCAGCCGGACATGACTGGCACTGAGATTGGTCCTGCATTTCTGAAGAGACACATTTCTCCACAGCAGACAGAAGAATCTACAATCAGAGGTATTTCAGCAAGGACGAGGGGAGAGAAGCTTTTGTGCCGCTTTGGAGGAAACACGGTGGCATCACAACAAGTCCGACAAACTGTGACAGTCCAAAGTGGGGACGCCTCCGCCTGAAGTCATTTAAAGTGTGCACAAGCAGGCATCCATAGATCTGTCAAAAGGTACACTCTCTCTCCTTGATCGCCCATCAGTCGCTGCTACTGGTTAACCCTTTACAAACACGCCTCCTGCAGCTGTAAAGGGTCAGTTAATCGTTAAACAGCTTCGGTCGTGACTCGTCTTGCAGCATCGAGCGGAGAGTTCAGTCTTTTGCGTTCATCGTGTTTCAACTAGAGATGCACCCATCCAATTATTTTCTGTTCCGATTCCGATACACTTGTACTTATACATTTTTAAAGGGGACATATTATCCCCCTCCTCCACCTTTTCAAACAGTCCTCTGTGGTCTAAATGAAACATCTGTGCTGTGCTTTGGTCAAAATAAAACATGAATCAAGCACCAGAGGAGGTTTGTGACCCTGTATAAACCAGCTCTCTCAGAGCGCTCCATTTTGGTGTGTGTGTCTCTTTAAATACAATGAGCCCCCCCTGAGTTTTCCCCGTAGACATCAGTCCTTCGTCAGCAAGAATAAAAATGGCGGACATGCACAAAAGTTTTGTTCTAGGCTGGGGGTGGAGTCCATGGGTGGAGTAGCAGAGAGAACTCCCATGATTCCCCCTCAGCCTCGACTTCATCTCTTGTTATTGTTTTGATTGAGAGCCCCCTGGTGGTGGAATTTACAAACTGAGCATTTAAATGACATCAAACACAGCAGAGAAATGTGTCGGGCAAAAAAGATCGTTCAAAGGAAAATAAATATCTGAGAGTTCAGTGTTGTTCGTCCCTAAAGGATGAAGACTGTACTGACCTCAGATCTTTATTTACATTTAATCTAACGAGAAGAGGAGGACGCTTTGACCACTTCTGTGAATTTCTTCTTCACTGTAAAGTCCGTTAATCGTGTCAGTGTCTCATTCTTCAATCATCAAAGGAAGTTAAGCACCAAACAGGCGAGTTAGAAGTTTAAATTTAAACATTACATTTCCATATGAATCAAATCCAGAGCAGCTGAGGAGTCATTCTTCTTCTTCCTCTTCCTTTGGATCCCTCCGCTCAGTGTGTGACTCATCACGTGATATTTCACCGGGCGGCTGCACAGCGTGACGCCGCTTTGAAAGAAAATGAAAAATCCCTTCTTACACGACTAATGTCCCTGAGAAAACAACCCCACCTCCGAAGAAGCAACAAATATGCACAATTAGAGCAGGAGGAGGCGTGTGAGGACGGAGTACGAGGCAGAGTGATTGTCACCTCCGACCTGTGACTAATCATCCGAACCAGCTCCGCACGGCGTCTCACTACTTTACTGCTGCGAGCTTTAAAAAGGCTCCACGCTGACTGGAGCTCTACAGGAGCGACTGGACGTTCTGCATACTGAACAGAAAATACTGAAAAACATTGGCATGGTCAAATGGTTTTAGATAATTACACACATTAACACAAACAGATCCAACCCCAATACAATCCCCCACCCCTTGCTGTCACTCACGTATAAAGACTCTTTCACTACCTCGCCATATTCTGTTGACGGTTAAAATGAAAGAATAGTTGTTGAGGCACTTGGTGAAAAATAAATAAAATAAACATAAATATACACAATTAAGTATTAATAATAATATTCTGATGTATAGGTAAGGTGGAATAAAAAATAAATAAATAAAACATTTAAATATATATATATATATATTTTAAAAGCCAGAAGCAGCATTACCAGGTCAGTAGATAGAATGTGTCAAGGGTCAAGGCAAAGCAAATTCACTATTTATTCCTGTACATGTGTGGAGGGTTTGCCAAAGAATGTCAGGAACGATCTCCAGATTTCATTGAATTTCTTTTCAGAACCACGCAGTGTGCATCTGATTTTCTCAAGTTTCAGGTTATTAAGTACATCCCTTATCCAATGAGAAATTGAAGGTGGGGCAGTATCCTTCCACCTCAGGTGTATCAGGCGGCGAGCCAAGAGAGTGGTATACTGTATTTCTTAAACTAGAGCCCTTTTTGGGTTTTAAAGACTCACAGTTTCAGATATCTTTGATCATAAACATCCGTTACATCGGGGCGCCGGATAGCCTAGCGCTTATGTGGCGCGCTCCATGTGCGGAGGCTTAAGTCCTCATCGCAGGGGACATGGGTTCAAATACGGCCTCAGCCCCTTTGCTGCATGTCGTCCCCAAACTCTCTCTCATCCGAATGTTTCCTTTCTCTCTTTGCTGTCCTATCTACAGTTCTAAAGACAAAAAAGGCCCAAAAAACAACTTAAACAGTCGTTCCATCGCTCTCTTCAAAGACACAACACTGCACTGACAAACTAACTAAAAATCCACCTCACATGACAAGATGTTACCGGCTCTACCTCTGCTTGGATTGTTTAGTTCATGGGCGTCAGACTCGGGGTAAAAGCAGTGTGTCTATAGCTCCACTCTTTAGGGTCGGATCGGTACGCTTGGCACCCCAACAGAAGGGTAGTGATGGTACAGATCAGTTATCTTCACTTGGTACCATCCTTTTTAAGATTTTTTAAATCTGTGATCTGACATCAGGAGGCAACCATTTTTATCATTTATTATAAAGCTGAAGGCTGCTGTGTGAACTAGTGCCGTAAAGACGTAGGCACTCCTCATGACAAAGTTACATAGTGCTGAAAACAGGCGACCGAGGTGCTCTGTGGACATAAGAGAGACGCCATTCTGCCTGTTGGAGGTTATTGTTCTATTAGATTGACTTAGGAACGACTGATTGAAGGAGGAGAAGTTACAGATTGTTGATTCAACGTGACATTGCAGACTGAAAGAATCTACTGAAGCAATTCAAAAACTTTTTAAAGCTATACATCATTTACACGCTAACCTTAAAAGTACCGGCCTCAGATTTTAAGAGGATAGCAGAACTGACAGTTGAGTTTAAAAGACGTGAGTCGCTCTCTCCTCATCTCGCCTCGCTCTTCAGCAGCATGACATGTTTCTGCAAATGGACACGGTGGAGTTGGCTGAATGCTGAGGCTCTTTGTTTGTGACTTTGGTGTTTTATCTCCTCTGAAAAGTGCCCTTTGTGTACCTCTTTAATATTCACCTGGAGCCAGCTGCGATAAACAGCGCTGCTCTGAAGCCGTTTAAAAATAAAGATGCTGTTAGGAAGAGGAAGTGTGAGCGATTGACAGAGCACTCTGCTTTCAGGCTAATATGAAAATATCTGTGCTGTCTGTCGGCCTGTCGGGTACTTAATCCAAACACACCTCACTACTTATGCCTGGAACACATTTAGCCGTCAGTGATGTGGCCTACTTACAGTGAAGTGCATTAGCAGCGGCTGCAGGAAGCCCAAAGATAGACACCTTGTGCATTGATTCAGCAGCTCTGGACTCGAGTGAGAGAGCTGAACGATGCTGGATCATCTCCTGCTTTAACCTCCTGAAACATTGGCTTTTCTGACAGGCCTGTAGTTTGATATCATGCAGGTTATTGCATGCATGAAACAGATCCTAAACTTTCAAACATGTTGGGAGACAAACACGTTTTCACATATTCTCCCCCTTCTCCACCTTTTCAAATAGTCCTCTGTGGTCTAAATGAAACATCTGTGTTGTGCTTTGTTCAAAATATAACATGAATCAAGCACCAGAGGAGGTTTGTGACCCTGTATAAACCAGCTCTCTCAGAACGCTCCGTTTTGGTGTGTGTGTCTCTTTAAATGTAATGACCCCCCCCCCCCCCCCCCCCCCCCCCCCCCCATCTCACTCCTCTGTAGCGAGAATAAAAATTTGTGGACCTGCGCGAAAGTTTTGTTCTATGCTGCGGGTGGAGTCCATGGGTGGAGATACCAGGGGAGGGGAGGGGAGGACACACACACACACACACACACACACACACACACACACACACACACACACACACACACACACACACACACACACACACACACACACACACACACACACACACACACACACACACACACACACACACACACACACACACACACACACACACACACACACACACACACACACACACACACACACACACACACACACACACACACACACACACACACACACACACACACACACACACACACACACACACACACACACACACACACACACACACACACACACACGTGGGAGACAAATTAAACTTCATTTGAAGTCTGTTTTTGTCAGATGCTGAGCATGAACACCCACTGAACATTTTTCAGTAACAACAGAACAGCCTGCTGCTGCTGCTGCTGGGTTAATACAAGCCATGAAGCCGAAGCAAACACTGAGTTTGAGAGCTTTTAAATCCAAAACAATCAGCTGAAAGTGGATGTTTGAGGCTGCGGAGGCGGTGATTATTCTCTGTGGATCTATAGGTCCTGATCTGAAATGGAGCTGTGTAGGAGCCGGACGAACGCACACAACAATACGTTAAAGAGAGATTTAAAATCTGGCTGCAGCATCAATGTGCAACTTATTAACTTGCAAATTGCCTGCTTGGATCTATTTGGATTTATTCACATGCTGACACACTTACCCAGAGTGGAGAACGGCTGAGAAGTTGTTTAAAACTATTGAAGCACAGATGGCTGCAAAGGTTCACATATACGTTACAAAGTGATTCTCCTCTCTTACTTCTCCTCGGCTGCATAAAAACTCTTTAATAAAATGAACTGTTGAAGAAACTTTCCTTCTGGGCTCCTTTGAATAGTCACATTGGTGCACAGTCCACGTAGAAGTGATTTCTTTAGGTGGGAGTAAGGTGAATTTTTGACCATCCATGATCTAAATTGGTCTCAAGAATCCAATCGAGTCGGCCTTTTCTCTGAAGTGTTCTCTGATCGCTGTGAATGAACGTAAAGAAATGAGCAGGAGTGATGACTTTAAAGAAAACCAGATGAAAGGATGGTGTGAGAAAGTACATTTAAAAACTGCAAAATGAGTCTGTGATATATCCGAGGTGTCGAGACGGTTCTGGTATCCGTGCCCTCCACCTGCCGGCCCTCCAGCTGCAGCTCACAGGTGAGACTCAGCGAGCCGCCTCGGGGGCTGAGGACGGATCCAGAGGGGAGGAGGGGGGTTGTGAGGGCCTCGAGGGGGGTTTTGATCTCACTTGAGTAAATGAGCACTGGCATGGTTAAAGAGTCAGCGGGGCCCTTATCTGCGACTGGCAGGCTCAATTCCCCCGCTGCACACATTGTTGAATTTAAAGGTGAGGAAGCAGGGAAGGAGATCACCTTTAGGGGCGACGAGGAAGTCCATCTTCATCTTCATCCTGTCACTCTGTACCACGACCAAACGGACAGCACAACACACACACACACACACACACACACACACACACACACACACACACACACACACACACACACACACACACACACACACACACACACACACACACACACACACACACACACACACACACACACACACACACACACACACACACACACACACACACACACACACACACACACACACACACACACACACACACACACACACACACACACACACACACACACACACACACACACACACACACACACACACACACACACACACACACACACACACACACACACACACACACACACACACAACCCTCGGCTAACTATACCGCCTGACGTCCAACTGGCTCTGACCAGCAATTACACCAAAAGTACCACACGCCCGGGCTCAGGTGGTCGACAGTTGGAAGTGAAAAAAGGATGAAAATTACTTTCTACCGCTGTGTGTGTGTGTGTGTGTGTGTGTGTGCGCGAGTTAGTCCAGGAAAAATAATTTGGTTTTAAGGGAGCTCTACAACTTCTTCATAATTATAGCTTGTAGACATCAAAGGAAAAATGAAAGAACTGAGAAGCTAATTTTATTGAAAAGGTTGAAAATAAAAGAGGTAAATTGATCCTTGTCTTAATGTGGTTAAATTTTTCGTTCTCAGAGCGCAGCACGGCCGGACAGTTGAAGTGCAGAGACAAAGGAGTTCTCGTGGTAATCATGGATTCATGAGGGACAGCGTGAGATAGTACGATGTATGTGGTATAAAACCGTATAAACACATCAACTAACACACATAAGGTCGTTGTTCTGAACCGTCAAATCAGAGTGTTTTATTCTGAAAATAAACCAGATGTTTAAATGTTGTTTCGGTGTCTGACTTCCTGTCCCGCTCAATCAGCTCTGTGGTAAATTGATGCACCAAGCGATTCAGACCTCTTTGTTTTAACCAGGCTGTAAACATGTTATTTCCTGCTTTTTAGAATGGGTGTGTATGTGACTTCCTGTGCTTCTGCAGACCGCCTCTAGTGGACATTCAAGGAACTGCAGGATTTTACACTTCAGCATCGGCTTCATTAAGATTAAGATTTACTTTTATTGATCCCCGCAAGGGGAAATTTCAGTTTTTACACTCTGTAAGTCATGAACACACACATAGGCTAAAATATACACACACATACACAAACAGGATCCTATGGACATGCAGTAATGGAGAGATGTCAGAGTGACGGAGCGGAGCGGGTTTGGTGCCTTGCTCAAGGGCACCTCTGCAGTGCTCAGGAAGTGATCTGGCACCTCTCCAGCTACCAGACCAACTTCTATATTTGGTCTGCACCAGCACTTGAACCGGCGACCCTCCGGTTCCCAACCCAAGTCCCTACAGACTGAGCTACTGCCGCCCCATGTTTCAACACTAGGGGATGCTTCATGATCCCTGCCACGGCTAATAAGAATAATAAAAGACATAGCTTATTTCTTATGACATCTTCGTTGTTTGTTGAAGCCTTCGGTTCTTTAGGAGTCATATCAACAAAAATCTGTTTTCAGAGTGAATTCACTGAACTCTACGGATCTTCACTTCATTGCTGACAGTCTGTCTCTTTCCCCAACAAAACACCTGAGCCAAAAGTGTTTGATAGCACAAAAGGCCCGTGCATAACGCATCCCATCCACGAGGAAAAGCAAAGACGTTCTAATGAGAAAGGAAAGAGAAAACCCAAGGCTAAGTACAAGTTATCTCCTGTTGCTGCCGCTCTAATCTCTCTCACTCACGTCCATAAATGTTTAATGAGAGCACTTGTTAAGTATTCTGTCTCTACTGAATACTCACACAAATGACCAGGAACTACAAATCTCACATCACTACTCATAATTCATCCAGAAATCCTACACACTTTTCTTTGGTTTGATTCAGACTCTGTGATGTTCTCTGAATATCAATAAGGAGTCAGCGTGGGCATAAAAAACATCAACATGAAGCTTTTTTTTTTTTTTTTTAAAGAGGCACAAACTAAAAATGTGCCTCAGTTTAAATCCTCCCATGTCTGCTTTCTGGCGCTGTGACCTCCGTCTCACCCGTCACGCTCAAATCCTGGAAACTGAATCCAAATGTGGTCCCGCATGCTCTCTGTGTGATACGGGTCATTACGAGAGAGCGGCTTTCCAAGAACGACATACAAAGAGTCTTAAAGGAGACGCTGTGCACGCTGAAACTCTGCAGGAATACGGACGTTTCAAAGTGTTTCACTCCAAAAAACAAACAAACAGATGATCTTCAGAAACAGAGCCTCCATAGAAGAGAGTGAACTGAACCGTGAAGAGCTGGAGAACGTCTTTGCTCTTCATTCTACTTTCTGTAAAACATTTAGAAAGGCTTAGAATAGTTTTAACTGAACCAGGAAGACATGATCTCATCAAGTGTGTTCATGGACAAACAGCGAGCAGATCAGATCGGACCCTCCCGATCGACGTGTTTACATGAAGCATCTTTATTCAGATTTTTGGCGTCCATGTAAACAAACTGTAGGGACAGAACGTTTCTTACAAACTGCACATTGCTACACTTGGGGTAGGGGGCGCTGTAGCCTCATCACAAATCTGTCTAGCCCCGGCCAGGCCCACTCACCTTTTAAATCAAGAAGAAATAGCACCTCAACATATTAGTCAAGCTCGCCCTCCTGGACGCCGTCCCTGCTCAGAGACAATTTTCTCAGAGGTGATTTTCTTCTGTTCAATAAATCAAAATCTTCTATAAATCAGCAGTGAGGTACAAAAGCTAACCAACATCAAATTGATGAGACGCCAACAGACAAACATCACCTACTGACATCAGAGCCTGCCACTTTATATTCCGATGTGCCGACGTCTGTCAACAGGAAGTTCACAGGAGCTTTGACTGAAACTCATTTCTAGACTTTTAGGTTCTTGAGACTTTCAAAAAGATGCTCATTCTTCCTTTAAAGGTGCATTGTGTTGTTATTCAGTGCCTGTGTGGTTTTAGTTGTGCATTGGGAGTGTAGCTGCAAAGTTCAGGCTCTGACAAACACACAGAGACGTAAACAGAGCTGTTTATCTTTTTTTATTTAAATGTTCAAAATTGCAGAAAAATGTGATTCCATTTCCCCATCATCACGTCCTCTGCGGCTCTTTGTGTGCTCGTTGTTGTCTGCTGCACTTAAGCTGCCCTGTCCTCATGATACAATCTGATTGGACGAGGCCCAGACGACGGTTATTAAAACCAACGTGTGCTTGACCCGACTGCATTAAGTTGTCTGAAAAACAACAAGTTGATGAGGAGAAGGTCCCGAGGTAACGCCTGGGATCCTGATTCAGCGAACAGTCATCCAGTAAAAGCATGCAGAAATGTGATTTTAAATGAATGTCACAGAGTTCAGCCGCTCTTGTCATGAGCAGCTGAGCACGCTTTACTGAAACCTTCTCTGCATTCTGTAAAGATATACGAGACTGAAATGAGTCCTTGAGCCAGACGGATATCTTAATGTTCCAGAGTGAAGAACATGAAGAGTCTGAATGTCTGACTGCGCCAACGGCAAACAACAGCTCTTCTTATTTTTCATTTTTTCATTTCCGCTTGAAGATCAAATATTTGAAAATGTTTCCAGAGCAGAAAACAAACATGTTCTGAGTTCTTTTATTGAATGAAAAGGAGAGAAAATAAACCTTCAGGTGAACTAGAGACTCAGTTTCTCTGATTTGTTGATTAAATGAAGACGAATAACGAGATGATCAGATGTTTCCCTCAAACCAAAACCATCTGAAAACTGACAGCTTTCACAAACACATTCTGTGTTTTTTAGAATAAGCCGACTTCTTCGTACATTAGGACCAATGACAATCTTTGTAACCTGCTGCACTAAGGTTTCTAAATGTCCAATACTTAAGACACTTTCTTAATCAAATGTCTTTAAAAACAGTAAAAGTACCAGTGTTAATGTTTTCACACATGCACCAAACTCCTGAAAATTGTCATTGAATGTTTAGGGGTGAGCTGCATGCAGCAGGAAATATTCAGGAACGGTACCCAACATGTAGAGCTGGGTACCGCTTCAATCGTATCCATTCTGATTCCGGTTCAAAGCCTTAACTATCCCAGAACAGTGAGACTCTGTTAATGAGTCCTTTGTTCATCAGTTGGTTTACAGATCATCCATCCATTATCTTTACCGCTTTTACCTTCACGGGGTCATGGAGCCGATCCCAGCTGTCATTGGCTGAGAGGCGGGACTGTTCTCCAGCCAATCACAGGGCTGACATATAGAGACAGACAACCAGCCACACTCACATCTCACAATTTAGAGTCACCAGTTTACCCAACCAGCATGTCTTCAGACTGTTGGAGGAAGACGGAGTACCCGGGGAGAGAACCCACACATGAACAGGGGAGAACATGCAAACTCCACACAGAGAGGCTCCTGTCAGACGAGGATTCAAACCAGGAACCTCCTCACTGTGAGGGGACAGGACTAACCACTGCAGCACCGTGCAACCCTTGTGTGAAAACAGCTAAAAGATAAAAAACTAAGTTCAGTATTCCTCGATGCTGATTAGTTTTTAGTCGGACTTTGTAATCTGTAGGCAGAGAGACATAAACAAAGAGAGAGAGAGAGAGAGAGAGAGGCTGTCTGTCATTATACACATTAACTCCACATGCTGCCTGTGTGCTGCATTAAATATTTCATGGGAGACTACGCCCAGACTCTGTTTTTGGTCAGTCCATACATGAGTCTCTCTCTCCCTCCATCATCTTTCATAACACAGTCAGTAACAGTGAACAAAGAGACGTTGTTTGTTTACGCTCTTTTGTCGCTGCTCCGTCTGCACGCCGCATGCATCACCCTCCATGAGAACAGCCTGTTAGTGTGTTTCTCTGTCTGCAGGACCTCATCAGACTTACAGCTCAGATTGTTACGACCTTTCTTTTATTTCCCTCCCTTCCATCCCTCTTTCTGCTCGTCACATTATTACTCTCGCTCAGAGGCGAGCGAGCGAGCGCGCAGCTTTCATTATTTTTACTCTTGTGTTTGTATAGATTTTTCTGCTACGGAGGCAGAAAATAAACTAGGTCAGCCAACTTTAATATTCATGTTAATGGTAAATCACATTCGGCTTCGGTGGCGGCGGCAGCTGAAGATTACATTAGGCAGCAGGTAAAACAGTAAAAAGTTACAACCTCAGTTTCGCATAACAGACAAAACAAGAGAGAGAGAACATGATGTATGGCAATCTTCAGGCGGGTTTTTATTTATTCAATTTTCCATTTCAGAGCTTGTTTTCCTCCCCGATCGGCTGCAAACCTCCCCTAAAGTAACTTTCATACATAAACACGGGGCCTCTCTGCAGGAACATGGAGAGAGGAGAGGAGAAGGAAATCTGAGACATGAAAAAAAGGGGGGAGGACAAAGAAACACAAGAGGGAGAGGCAGGGGAAGGTTAAGAGAAGAAAAAACAGACATGAGAGGTGAAGAAATATATGAGCAAAAAAGGGAGAAAGAGGACATTTCTCTGCCCCTCCTCCGCTCATGTGCTGGCCATCTTAATGAGAGCCACATTTAGGTCAGCGGCGGTTTGCTCTTTCCCTCTTTTTCTGTCTCTCTTCTTCTTTTTCCCTCCCCACACCCTCCCCCTGAGAGGACGATAAAAACCAGCACTGTGTGGTTTGGCTCTGAAATTACAGTGATTCCACACAAGTTAAAGGGGAAAAAAAAGAGAAGAGGAGGAAGGGGAAGAAGAGGGAGAAGTGTTGTAATGCTGAGGGTCAAAATCACTATCATTCCTCTGCAGAAAGGACACAGTGATTCCCGTCTCCAGGGAATTTCAAACCTACACTTATAAAGCAAACAGACGAAGGAGACGTGAGAAAACACCGCCGGGATACAAAAGAGACGATTGTCAGCCTGCTGCATCATGTTTCTCATGTTTCTCCTTCTGCTGCGAGAACAAAAAACAAACAAGACAGAAAACAACAATTCCACAGAGGATCCATTTTATCTTTTAAAGGAAGAACTCAGGCGTGAGGCGAGGAAATGGGAATATTTGCCCGTGAATGTACCCCGGGTGGTTCATGTGGGACCAACGGGTACATCCATCCCGCCGCTCGGTTGATGCTCTACCAATAATAGATGAGCACGGGCAGGAAGGGAGCATGTGGAGAGCTTCCTGATTGGAGAAGTTTGCAGTGAGAGGATTTTTACGGCAGGACGGAGAGAAAGAGAGAGAGTCAGGGTGTGTAATAACGAGAACAGAGAGGGGGGATTGAATTCGCAGCATGTTTGAGGAAGTTTTTCACTCGTTTTGTTACATCTTAAGAAACAGAGCGCTCATTAGCATGAGTATGAAACCACTACAAAGTCTGCACTACTACTATATTTAAACTACTCGCCTTTTGTTCAAACAGCTAGGACGCCGTGCAGAGACCAAAGTGTTCCACATTAACGACATGTATTAGTGCGAGCGAGACAAATTTGACCAAGAAGAAGAACAGACAAAACAGTCTCAGTGTTCACTTTGTGAAAAGTTCACTCCACTTATGTCGATGATAGTTTGTAATGATTATATTTATTACAGAAGATCCTTTATTTGTTTTTTTATGTGTTTTTCACAACACAAGTTTTATTTCTGCTGTTTTTCTTCCATCACATCATCGTCTGTCTTCTACTCAGGAGGGGAGACGACTGATCTGTTTGTTTTATCTTTCCTTCCAAGCACGACTCCAGACTCGGTTGAGATTTCTTTTGAAGATGTTTCACCTCTGTGCAACTTCTTTAAAGGTCACATATGACACAAAATCCACCTCACCATGTTTCTCTAACTCTAATATGTGTCTCTAGTCTACAAACCCCCCAATGATGAGAAAAGTCCATCCTCTCTGTCTTTTCCCTGCTCCACTTTTCAGAAAATGTGTGCTCAAACAGGCCGTGTGGAGATTTTCCCTTCATGACATCACAAAGGGCAGTAGCCCCTCCCCCAGGTGGGTGACACTCCCACAGCTAGGTGTTTGTTCTGCCCGGTGTTCTTGCATGGACCACAGCCAGTATGCTGTACACAACTCTTTGCAGAGATAGTAAGGATGCGAGATGGCTCACTCCTCAGCTCCAGAGAACGATGTTATGTATGCACACGGTATGAAAAACAAACACGATTAAATAACCAACCAATCCTGACAATTAAATCAATCAGATAATTTTGTCAAGACAATCCTAAATCTAGATTGCTGAAATTGGCAAAAGATGTCCCTAAAAAGCATGCAAAAATTGCAATCTGTGCACATGAAAAGCGCAACAACAGGTATGGGGTTAGAAAAACACATTCTTGACTTTTTATAGATGTGATACTGGTTGTAGCAGCATCACTTTAACGACTACAAATTCAGAATAGTTCCCACTGTGCATGAGGAAACACTGAATAACGATCCTAATAAAGTGACATGTGATGAGTCTTTTTCTAACCTGCTTTAATGACTACAGCCGCCTGATATCAGAGTGTTTCCAGATTTAATCATCAGTGCAGAGTCTGTGGAAGTCCTCGGCTTCTTTCACAAAAGACAAACTCTGAATTTTAACTGAATCAACATCTGGATTCCTCCTCGTAATTTTCTGCATGTCCTCCTCTGTCTCTTAAATCATTCTGTACGCTTCTGTTCTCGCAGTTTGATCCGCTATGCTAATTTACTACGGCTCCTCGTTTTCAAAGCAGTCAGCCGGAGAGAGCCTAATGGCACCGCAAGCTGAGGTACGAGCAGGAGGAGGCGTGAAGAAGCAGATATGTGTGGAGAGCTAGAGATAAACGAGCGATGAAAGAGAGGAAGGAGACGTTAAAAAGAGTGAAAAGGGGGTCTGATTCCGAGAAATAAACAGAGTAAACAAACATGGAATACAGATCACTGAGGGGCTTACACGCAGTGTGCATGTGTGGATGTGATGTGGAGTCTAATTGCCCCGTAATGCAGGCAGGTGTTGTGTGCTAATTAAACACACATGACCACTGCCCACACCCACACACACACACACACACACACACACACACACACACACACACACACACACACACACACACACACACACACACACACACACACACACACACACACACACACACACACACACACACACACACAGGCCTGGGCTTTGTCGAGCAGCTAAATGAGGGAAACTCTAATCGGTGTTTGGCTGCAGAGCGATGGAGCTGGACGTGTCAAACAGGCCTGACTGTGTTAACACCAGGAGGGATAAAAGGGATGAGTCATGGCTGGCTGTGTGTGTGTGTGTGTGTGTGTGTGTGTGTGTGTGTATCTTTATGACGGGTTTCTTGTTTTTATTGTTTTCTGAGACAGTCTCTGATGGCATTCAAAAGCAAGATTATTACATTTATTTAAATGTTTTAATGAAATGACCAGAAAGTCCACACGTGGTTGGTGTAGAATGAGCGTCCATAGATTGTAATATAAAATGTATGCGTGTCATCTTTGGGGGAACCCCGGGTCCCACACCGACTAACCACGGCTAGGGTGGCGGGTAGATGGAAAAAAAACCAACCTGCAAAGCTCTCTCTCTCTCTCTCTCTCGCGCTCTCTCGCTCTCTCTTTAAAAATCAATTTGAAGTTACATTAAGGTAAAAGACCTTTAAAGTACATTTTAAATTCTATTTCTACTATTGAAATCACCATGAACAAAAGTCTACACTTGGTAAAATGATGGTCCACTGTTGGTGAAATAGAAAAATATATGCGTGCGCCGTGTGACCTCCCCATTATTGGTAACTCGACATCTTAGCTCAATCCTGCTTTTTGGAACTTCAAAAAAAATGAAGTTGAAGTAAAATAAGGCTGAAAGAGCTTAAAAGCACAGTTTATTTTCTAATAACTTTTTTAAATGATTAGAAACGTTGGTCCCCACTTTGTCAATTTAATGTCAAAGTCCTCTGTTGGTCATATAGAAAAGAATGTGTGTGTCTCCCTGTTACTCCCAGTTTTGGCAAATTCTTTGGAAAAAATAAATCAAATTTGAAGTAGTATGATATGATGACAGATTCGGTTTTATTTAAATAGAAGCAGTCCCCACTTGGTTGGTGTAGAACGGAGGTCCTCTGTTTTACTAAAGACGAGTATCTGTGTGTTTGTCAGAGGGCTATCTTTCTCTGTTATTACCTGCTGTCTCTGATAAGCATGCGTATGTTTCCTCTGTTAAAATCCATCAGCTATGGTTTTAATGACTCTCCCTCCAGCTTCTTCTCTCCGTACAAATGACTACTGTGGTTCTGTGTCATGTTACATCAGCTGCTCCTCGCTAATGAGACACTGTTCAGACGAGCACAGAGCCCGACCTGGACTCGCATTAGAGCTGACAGCTTCACTTCCAAGACACATCCAGAAACATGCAGTACATGCCAGGAGTCTCATAACGCAACATCACATGCACATTTCATACAGAGCTCTTTCAAATGCTTGACAATAGAGCAGAGAATAAGCCTCAGCATCGGATTTCACCAGCTCTGAAGTATGTTCACGGAACGTTATTTCAACATTTTGGACAGAGTTTATGCTATGCTAACTTTTAAAGTGTTGCAGCAGCTGATATAGTTCACAATTAGGCAGAAACAAGGTTTTTTAAAACCAATTCCTCAGGGAAAAATCGGGACCCAAATTTCTGACATTTCTCAACCAGATTTATTTACTGAAAAAAGGTGCAGTGACAGAAATGTGTCACTGCACCTTTGACAGAAGCAAGAAACTGAACAAAGCACAGACTTGTTTACACAAGTTTTTTTTCCAGTCACACATTCGTAACCAACTGACAACGGCTCCACGACCCACCTCTGGGTCCCGCCCCACCAGTTGAGAACCACTGGTTTAGTCGACTTCATTTGCAGTCACCACCAGAGCAGAGAACGTTGGAGCAGCCAGGAGATTGAAATTGCGCTTTTCCTCGTTTAAATGAAGCTTGTTGTCTGCCTCCACCACAGTTAGTCCTGTTGTTGTGTTTGTTAAGTTTGCAGCCTGCTTTTGTTCCTCCTCCTCCTCCGCTCTCTGGAGAGACGTTTTGGCCTATTTTATGGACCTTATAAACCAGGAAATTAAAATGCTACTGGAAATGGGGTTCTATTGCTAACCAATCTGTTTTTACCCGTCTTATTGTTCTTCATGTTGCGACCCCTCCCCCCTCCTTTATTTCATGCAGAGAAAAGGTGCCTGGTTTGATATCTTTCAAATTGTTTTACTTTAAGTTTCTTTTTCTTCTGTCATGAAAAGGAGGCAGCGCCATGGCAGAAGCCCCGTGAAATCTGAGGAGAGAGATACAGATGGAGCTCTGAAGACTACTATTAAATAAATGATTTCAGAGGCTTTCTTGGGGGGTGTTGTTTCAGCCCTTATCATGCCTGATTTTGCTTCAGTTTTTTAAAAAGGAGTTGCAGATAAAGTTGCGACGTTTTAAAGGGCACATATTAAGAAAAATCCACTTTCACAGTGTTTTTGAACATATATTTGGGTAACCTGAGTGTCTACTGACCCACATAATGTGAAATAAACACATCCAGTCCTTTGTTTGTGGTCTGCATAAATCTTACAACACAGAGAAAAATGTTCTGTTTCAAATTTACTCTCCTTGTGATGTCACAGTGGGATTCTGGAAAAAAAAATCCCCTCCCCTCCCCTGATATCTCCATCCATGAACTCCACCCCCAGACTAGAACAAAACTTTTGTGCAGGGCCTCCATTTCTATTCTCGCTACAGAGGAGTGATGTCTACAGGGAAAACTCAGGGGGGGGGGGTCATTACATTTAAAGAGACACACACACCAAAACGAAGCGTTCTGAGAGAGCTGGTTTATACAGGGTCACAAACCTCCTCTGGTGTTTGATTCATGTTATATTTTGACCAAAGCACAGCACAGATGTTTCATTTAGACCACAGAGGACTGTTTGAAAAGGTGGAGAAGGGGGATAATATGTCCTCTTCAAGGTATAATTTTTCCAACAATATAGCAAGAGCAAAGAGAATTCACAACTTATATTAAGGGTTCTAAGAAGTCTCATCAAAAAAGGTTTAAGATTACAACAATCCTAACTAAGGTTGTGAAAATGAGCGATTCTTGGAAACTTTTCGACACCACATGTTTTTAAACTATACAATCTGTTATTCTAATAAAAAACAAATGTTTTATAGTGCTCAGTAGAGGTGGGGGGAAATCTTTGATTCATCTAAAAATCGAGATTCTTATCTTGTAAGATTTTAAATCGATTCATAACATCCAAAAAGCTAAGTGCTAAGGCTAGCTCTTTAACTCGGTAAAATGAGAAATGGATCAGCAAGAAATCCAGCCGGTCTCACAGGTGACAGGAGTAGATCCTGAAGTTTGAACTAATTCAAAAATAGACTTTGAATCATGAATCCAGAATCGTTTTGAATGGAAAATAGATTCTGAATCAAATCGTGACCTCAAGAATCGAAATCGAATCAAATCGTGAGACACCCAAAGATTCCCAGCTCTAGTTCTCAGGGATTTGCGTAATGAGTTGGGACTGCAACAATTTAACCTCCTTAAGACTGTTAATTAGTCTCTCCTACAGCGAGTGTCACCAAACTGGTGACAAACACCAAATCAACACCGGATTATCACCCACAATGTAGTGACAGTCTGTGGTCCCCTGTGGTTTCCGTCACCCCGACCTGAAACTTTCCTCCAGTCTAAATGTTTTGTATAGACAAATCCTTCAGACAGGCTGAGGGTTAACTTTCCACCTAATCCTGATTCTAATGTTAATCTGAAACCCTGGTCCTAATCCCAAACTAGTAATGAAGAACTTCTCTCTGAAGGAGGATTTTCACCGCCTCTCCATCCTTATGAGGACATTTCGACACACTCCTGAACCCTGAGCTCGGATCAGATGTATGAGTGGAGCTGACAGTGGATTAGGACATAAAAAGCCTGTGAAATGGAACCCAGAGTAAAGGAGTTTCTTCCTGCGCTGACGGCGGGCAGAGAGCTGCTGAGGTGACAAATTAAAACATGTCCTCTGTGTGTTTCCTGCGGATTGCATGCTGAATTGTTACCTTGCTGCGAGCGCTGATCCCCCAGAAATCCTCTAATTCCCCAAACAGACCTCCGGAGTTTGTATGGAAGCGTGCAGAGGAGGACGCCTGCAGCTACAGATAACGTTATAACAAGCGTATCATATTACAAGTTCTCAACATGTAAAGCTGCGTCCCTCTGTGTGTGTGTGTGTGTGTGTGTGTGTGTGTGTGTGTGTGTGTGTGTGTGTGTGTGTGTGTGTGAACTGATTTATGAGAACATGGAATACATTTTCCACATGACATGATCATATATTTACACTGGTTATCAAAATCTGCAAAGAGAAATAAAAAAATATATATTTTAAATTAATCTGATGTATACATTTAAAGACAGGGTTGGTCATTTCCTCCAGATCAACTTTTTAAGATTTTGGTTGAACTTGTCTTTAGGTCCTGACAGAAATTAATGTTTTCTGAAAAAGGAACAAAGAAAATCCGTCATCTGTGGCAGTAGTAAGCCTCTAAAAACTTTAACCAATATCTGCCACGAGGTACCAATCTGATGAACCAATCAGACGCCTCCCTGTCTCCCTGCTCGTTCTCTGACCGCTGCATGCACGAGCCCAAACTCAAAGCATGAGCTGAGGTCTGCTTCTGGAGCAATGGCGCTCGTGCATGTAAGTGAGGGGGCGTGGCCTTTGAGGGAGCACAGAGGGGAGGGGGTCGGTGTAGACGGAGCACTACAAGGGAATGCTACTTTTAAAATCATGCTAGTTTTCAGAAATGACCAACCCTGCCTTTAAATAACTTCTGAATTGTGAAAAAGTGTTCTCGTGTTATTTCGATGGATACTTGGTAAATTGGTTGTCATCTCACTTCTTTAGCAGATGTTTTGAGTCAACCATTGTGGCCCCATATGGAGTCTATCCATGGCCCCTCATAGTTTCCTCCATAAATGCTTCCAAACACACACATTTAATTTACATTGTCATGAAGATAAAACCCATGACTGAAAAACCGCTATGTGGACACGGGGCCTTAGGATGTTAAGATTTTCCAGACTTTTCAATACCACGTCTTTTAAAACAAAACAATCTCTGTTATTTTAATGATCAGCAGAATCCAGAATTACCAAAGCTTTAAAAAAAACTTCAGTTAGATTTGTTAACAAAGGCTGCCGAAATTTCCTGAATACATTGAAAATGTTTTGGTCCCAAATAATTGAAAAGGTGTTTGTGCAATTTAGACATCGTGCACTGGTTTGCCTGAAATGTTGGTGATACTGTTTGATTTCTTACGAAGACTACCGACATTTTAAAAAGCTTGTATCGTGACAACCCTAATCAAGACATCAACAAAACAGTTTATTGATAAATAGTTAATGCTTTGGATTATAAATACAAATAGAGATATAGAGGCTCTGACAGAAAACAGGTGGGTCACTGTTAGATGCAATAGACCGTGTAATCCTGCTACTCTGCTGAAGCTGTATTGATTCTGAACAGGTAGATAACTGGAAACATGGTGCAAACACAGCTGGTGTGATTGTTAAGGATATATTTGAGAGAAGAAAGAAGCGGCATGTTCAAGATGAAACAAACTGTTGACAGATAATCAGTCACCAACAACGACAGAACTGTTTACTTACTGAGCTTTTAGTTCTTTGTTTGTCCCTACACAGACAAACATTTCCCCATATTACTGAGGAAATGGTGAGGTACTTTATACTCACAAAGTGCATTTGTGCAGGGTGAGGGAAAATGCACACACACTCAGAAAAACACACACACACCGTTAAAACAAGCACTTTCTCCCAAAAGCAAGAATTTACAGACTCGACTGGTTATGAGGGTAAAGAGCAACAAAAAACTCAACCATGGACAAACAGAAACTCTGTGCAGAACTGGAGGTTTCCTGAACAGAAAAGTCCCCAAAGGATGATTCACAGGATAAAACTTAAAGGGATATTTCACCCATTTGCATTAAGCTTTGTGTCATTTTGAATGGTCGTGCATCCCGCCCTCATTTTCCCCTGAGATGGGAAAGTTGTGTATTTCTTATCTGAGAAGGAGCTTCCATGATGCAAAAATCGTCATTTCGCACCATCGGCGGCTGCTGTGGTTAGCAGGGGTGAACCTACAAGGCTATTTCCTCATGTTATCAACCCGCCCATGTCGGGGGGGGGGGCACTGAAGCTACAGACCTATCACAGATCAGTGGGTGGGACCGAATCGGATGTTCGTGGCTATCTCCACGAGCCGCATTATAGCGACGAGCAGTTGAGGCTGATGGAGGAACAGGAAGCGGCTGCTGTGCATTCTGGGAGTTGTGCCAAAAAGATTCTTTCTGCCTTTTCTCGATCAAGAAGGCACCAACTTCAAAATGTGTTTCACATTTCTACTACATATACGACCCAGTGTCAATACAGATTCATGTTTCAACCGGTCAAGTATCCCTTTAATTGAATAGTTTTAATTCCTTCCCTACACTGAAAGAAATAAAAGTCAGAACAGAAATTCTGTAATTCTCATATGTAATGGGTTTCCACAATTCCAGTAAAACTCAAATGGTGTCTGTTATGAGTCTGTTTAGATTCCCAATATTGGTTAATTTCTTGTTTCTAATTAACAAAAATTGCAGGCAGACTCCTGAATGTTGTCTTAATTGCTTGTGTATTAGGAATAGATGGTCTCAAGTGTTGATGCTTCATTTGTCATGGGCCTATTTCAAAACCATTTTCCAAACTCTCTGGGGATTTAGTGATCCATCGTGCCGTCTCACACAGCTAATCATGGCGGTTGTTAAATATGTAACGGCTCATTAACCTTCAGCTGGGACATGACTGACAATAAGAGCGCTCTGCAGCGATGATTAGCACATAAACACACTAATAATCCCCACTGTGCATTCACCAACCGACTTACTCATTTTACATTACAGCTGTTTCTGTCTTAATACACTGGTTGCTTAGTCATGGTGGCGGAGATGATGCAGCAAATTAGACCACGACTTTATCCACATTAACAGACCTGCAGCTGCTAAGCAGAACAAAGCAGAGAAATCCTCATCAGCATGAACTGACTCACGGCTTTTTGTTTGTTAGCACTGATTTAGCTTTTCATTGCAGCTCCTGATCATTAAGAGGAAAGTTGTTTCTCCCCTCCAATTTACGGTCATCCTGTTTTATTGCCTTCCTAAGCAGAGTATTTACAAGCCTACCTTGGCATTAATCAAAGAGCAGCAATGGACTGCAGGGGGGGGGGTGCAGAGGCCTTCATGAGATTCAGGTTTTACTAGCCACATGGGGATGCGAAAATGAAGTACTGGACTTGATTTGCATTTACAGTACGAAGTACACTGCATCTTAAGGTCTGAACTAAAATCATTTTGTTTCATATATTGTAGATTTTTATTCTGTTTTTGTGCTGTTTAAGGAGGACCAGGTCCCAGTTTGATGACCTGTTAGCTAGGATCAGTACCAGGTCCCAGTTTGATGACCTGTTAGCTAGAATCAATACCAGGTCCTAGTTTGATGACCTGTTAGCTAGAATCAATACCAGGTCCTAGTGTGATGACCTGTTAGCTAGGATCAGTACCAGGTCCTAGTTTGATGACCTGTTAGCTAGAATCAATACCAGGTCCTAGTGTGATGACCTGTTAGCTAGGATCAGTACCAGGTCCTAGTTTGATGACCTGTTAGCTAGGATCAGTACCAGGTCCCAGTGTGATGACCTGTTAGCTAGGATCAGGATCAGTACCAGGTCCCAGTGTGATGACCTGTTAGCTAGAATCAGTACCAGGTCCCAGTGTGATGACCTGTTAGCTAGGATCAGTACCAGGTCCCAGTCTAGTGACCTGTTAGCTAGAATCAGTACCAGGTCCTAGTGTGATGACCTGTTAGCTAGGATCAGTACCAGGTCCCAGTGTGATGACCTGTTAGCTAGGATCAGTACCAGGTCCCAGTCTAGTGACCTGTTAGCTAGAATCAATACCAGGTCCTAGTTTGATGACCTGTTAGCTAGGATCAGTACCAGGTCCTAGTTTGATGACCTGTTAGCTAGGATCAGTACCAGGTCCCAGTGTGATGACCTGTTAGCTAGGATCAGGATCAGTACCAGGTCCCAGTGTGATGACCTGTTAGCTAGAATCAGTACCAGGTCCCAGTGTGATGACCTGTTAGCTAGGATCAGTACCAGGTCCCAGTCTAGTGACCTGTTAGCTAGAATCAGTACCAGGTCCCAGTTTGATGACCTGTTAGCTAGGATCAGGATCAGTACCAGGTCCCAGTTTGATGACCCGTTAGCTAGAATCAGTACCAGGTCCCAGTTTGATGACCCGTTAGCTAGGATCAGTACCAGGTCCCAGTCTAGTGACCTGTTAGCTAGAATCAGTACCAGGTCCCAGTTTGATGACCTGTTAGCTAGGATCAGGATCAGTACCAGGTCCCAGTTTGATGACCCGTTAGCTAGGATCAGTACCAGGTCCCAGTTTGATGACCCGTTAGCTTGGATCAGTACCAGGTCCCAGTCTAGTGACCTGTTAGCTAGGATCAGTACCTGGTCCCAGTTTGATGACCCGTTAGCTTGGATCAGTACCTGGTCCCAGTTTGATGACCCGTTAGCTTGGATCAGTACCAGGATTTCCCTGATAGACACCAACTAGCCTATCTTCAAACACAAATGTATTTATGACAACATTTTGCCTTCGTTCAGCTGCAACGATGGAGTTTGTCACTAAGCTGCTCGGTTTGATAAATAAGATTCTTTAAGTCGTAAAACTCTGTGAAAGTCAGGAACCGATATGCTGTGCTTCACTTCCGAGTATGAAAACGTCGGGGTATGAGCCACATTAACAGTCTGAAAATGTAAATCCTGTGTCCAACATGAAATGTGAAGTAAAAAGTGAAATACGACTATTATCTTGAAGCACATATGTTAGAGAAGATGACCTCATGAGTTCCTCCTCCTCCTCCTCCTCCTCCTCCTCCGCCCCGTGTGAACACAAAGAGGAGTCGCCCTCCGTCCAACTTTCTGTCACTGACTCAGGCTTTGACGGAGCACCGACCCAAAATTAAATACAGCGCTCTTCATTTCTCAGAGACTCTCAGCCAAGTGTGCTGCTTCTTCCTCTCTTTGCACCTCATCTCGTTGTCGTGATTGATTCTCCGACGCATCCTTTTCACTGAGAAACCATTTACTGATTCACAAGCTTCCATATGCACACCCTCATTCCCCCACATCAGACAATTCATACACAAAATCCCTCTGAAACAAACAGGAGCAGCGCTGGCACACACACACACACATCCATATGCAAAGAGGGCTGAAATGAAATTGAAATGAAAGCGCTATTACGGTATCAATCTTTATCTAATCCATTCTCTGGAAAGAGATTGTAATTTACCTCCAAATCAGTTTGCTCTAACAAGGACCAGTGCTCACATCACTCTTCCTTATATTTTATTTCTTTTTCTTCTAATCCTGCCCTCTACAGAGGAGTTCCAGGCACACAATACCAACGGCAATCAATTTCATATCACACAAAAGACCTTTGGTGGGCTCGCCGTTTCATTTTCAAACAATGCAGTCCAAAAGTCTGGCTCAAATTAAGATGCAGCTCTCGAGAAGGAGGAGAAAATCTGTGCATAATTTCTTGCTGCAAAACAGCCAACAAGACGTTTGAAAGGAGTCACAATCTTTTTTACATCTGTTTAGTCTTCACGCTGTCTGATCGCTGTGTCCGGTTCCTGCTGAGGGACTGGGACAACACCCAAGCTGGGTCGATATAACTGAGTCCAAATGTGAAATGACAGGATTATGGGGGCAGAGCCAGAGCAGACTATCTGCAAATTCAGTTTCTGCTGGCTCTGTGTGCACTCCAAATGTTCCTCAATATTCAGAGGAGTGACTAGAGAGCAGAGTTTGGAAGCAGGGAGGACCCTGGTGTAACTCTCTCTGAGCTCTCTGTGCAGCTGGCCGGATTCTCTGCAAAGGGAAATGAAAAAATCTCCCTTCAGCTCGACTTTGTAACTTCCAGATCCTGAGAACTTTTCTCTTCACCAGAGCTGTTGACTGAAGAAGTCTCACATCCTCCTTTAGTGATGCTCCAGTGCTTGATTTCCGACAGCTCAATGTGCTGTCACCTCATGTAACCCTGTTGCCTGTAAAATGCATCTTCATAGCAAGCGTGTAAAGGCCAATATGCTCCGGAAAATGCTGAATATTACCCCATTAATCCAGGGGTCTGAGGCACTGAGGTACTGAGAGATTTGTATGATATCTTTCAACTTTATATGTATTCCAACAAATGTGGCTGCATAGCGTACCCATCCCCCGTTGGCGTCTCATATACAGATGACCAAGGTTGCAGCTGGTTGGCTTCTGCATCAGGGTCAGGGCCTTAACACAGATTAGTGCTAAATAATTTGAAAAATGTAACACTGGCCTAGAAAACAACCCTAAAATGACTGAAACTAACTCAAACAAACAAACCGGGCTCCCTGCCAGTCGCCCTCCTCCCACAGAACTTGCAGTACATCTTGTGCATGAAACTTGTTTTTGGCAACTGAAGTCTCCTAAGAGTCATTATGGATGGAGATATAAGTTCTTCATAAATTTGCCCCTCTTTCATGCTAACACTGTTTTCATGTTTTTTCACACCGTCTTCATCACGTAGGCCAACACAGATGTTCCATAAAGCTGCTTATCTTGACAAAAGAGCTCTGGGTTTTCACGCTGAATGTTGCAAAGATTTGCTTTTTCTAAACATGTCGTTTTAAACTGATGCCATCCTCCATGGGGTTTTTTTTAGAGTCATGGTTGTTGGCATGTTGGCATCCGCTCGACGGGGGACAAAAACTCCCTATTCAGGATTTTACAAAAAAAGAGCTTAGAGAACAAGTCATCTCCCATTTGTGCGTCTTGAAATATCACTAAACCCCGGCAGACTGACATCACGCTGCTCTTTGTGGAGGACGTCTGTGGTTTCTGAAGAGCGCCTGATCAAAGCGGCCTCCTATTGGACGCTCACAGCTGTAAACTCCCTCCGCGCCGCTCTGAAAGACGACCCCGTCGCTGTCAAAACAAGACTCCCAGCGGATCCATCTGAGCTCTCCGTCACCGCAGATACACATCTGTTGACATGTCTCTCGCTCCTTATCTTTGTACAAACTATCACACACTTCATCAGAAACTGTAAACCATTTTAACCCCTCGACTACATCACCATAGTGTGATTTACACGAGAGGAACACGAGCGCATGAAAAATGAAAGATGCCTTTAACAGCTCAGGTCGGTTTCCCACTAGGGACCCGGGTCGAGGAGGCATGACCCCAAAGTCCAGTTCATTTGATCAGTGTGAACACAAACAACAACAAAACAGAACATTATTTTCAGAATAAAACACTCCCTTTTGACGGTTCAGAACGCAGCCGGTGGGTGTTGATGGACAAGGGAGCACGGAGCCATAACGAACCGGAGCGGACACACAATGCACACGTATCTGGTGGAAGATCTGAGTAAGTTCCCACTCTTTTGTTCAGGGCAAGCTATACATTAACAGCAGGGATCAGGCTCTTCCCAAGGTGAGCCCTTTGTAGTCCACAATGCTCTGTACCTCCGTCCTGAGGGGAGTGGGGGTGCGGTGGAGGTTTAGTGGATTTGTGACGTCCTGTTCTATTGAGGTTGCGATGGGTGTGATGGTCCTGTTGTTGAGTTCTGTTGGGTTTTGAGAGGCCAATTATTATGGTGGCAGCAACGTGATACCTTGTGTGAGTTTGGCCCTGTTTTTAACAGATAACGTGTTGAAGAGGGAGGAACAGTCCAGTAGGATGGGCTGGATCAGGATCTGATAGAGCAGCAGCAGGAGGAGATGGGGGGCAACATAAAGTCCTTTCAGTTTGCAGATCTCTAAAAGTCTCTGATGGCTCTTTTTTTTTTTTGAGATGTCACTTGTGTAATGTTGAAAATAAAGCCTGTTATAACAACTACAAATTACAATAAGTGGTGATTCGATAACAACAACCAAGTGTTCAGTAAAAGACTAAAAGAGTGACAATAAGGTAAGGAGAATAAAATAACAAAACAAGGTAGCTAAGGGTCCACCTACTAGCGTTTTCCTGAGATTTTAATCCCCTCCTATTCATAGCTTTCCCGTCACACACATATGGAACCGCCCACGTCGCAGGCAAGAAACGCTTCATACTGCTGCACGCTACGGAGACGTTATGAGGCTCAGTTTCCACCTATATGAATTCAAATCAGTTTTATTCTTTCTTTTTTTTAAAGTGGTTGATTAGCTGAATTAAGATTCCAGGAAACCCCGATCTCTAAGACTCAGACCAACAAATCAAACCTCCAGCAGGAGGCAAACGAGCACGAGGGATTCAGACGACATGACGTGAATGATTCTAAAATCCTGAGGAGGAATTCTGGATGATTCTCAGACAGCTGGGAGGAAACAGCTGCATTGTTTCTGAACTCGAGACCGGACAGAATTCTAACTTTCTTACTCACTGAGAGACAAACAAGGTCTCATTGTTCGTCCGTCTGATAAACAACCTGTGATTAATGTCGGGGATTGAATGTGTGTGTAAACAGTGTCACAATAAGTCATTTCTGAAACACATCGGCTGCTGTCAGATAATCTGATGAGCTCCGTTAAGATGGATGATTCAGTCTAAGAACCATCACGGGGATTTAGTTTCCTACCGAAGAGAATTGATCCAGCATCGACCAGAACTGACGTATTATCATAAAAACAGAAATCATATGAATGTTTTAAAGTACCTAACTCTCTAAAAATTGACCTCCTGATTGGCTCGCTGGGAGGACATCCAGAAAATTCTCTGGTTTTTCTATAATCTCTCCTTAAGGGCGTTTTCACACCTCTAGATCGTTTGCTCTGGTCTGAATCATGGACCAGTTTGTTCCATTGTTGTGTAATTACCTAAAGTTTGGTCTGTGTTCAAACGGAGACATTTACAAGCAGACCAAAACGTGTGAAGAGCGAGGAAAATGCTCTCTGATTGGTCAGAATTTCTTGCTGGAGAAATCTTTGAAGTAAACAAAGACTTGTCGACTCCTGATTGGCTGTTTCTAAATGGACAGACGACCACACGTTGGTGTCGGCTCTGCTCATCACTTTTTATATTGTCTGCATTTTATCACTGTAGGCACACGATACAGTTTGAAAATGAGGCGCAGCTTCAATATGCTGATGTTCTGAAGTCGCTGAAGACTCAGGAGAAAGAGCAGGTTAATCCTCCTGAACCAGGACCACGTTAATCCTCCTGAACCAGGACCTCGTTAATCCTCCTGAACCAGGACCTCGTTAATCCTCCTGAACCAGGACCTCGTTAATCCTGTTGAACCAGGACCACGTTAATCCTGTTGAACCAGGACCACGTTAATCCTCCTGAACCAGGACCTCGTTAATCCTCCTGAATCAGGACCACGTTAATCCTCCTGAATCAGGACCTGCCAATCCACTCGGACTGTTTGTGGTCTTTAACACATGTTCAGTGATGATGAACAGAGAGGGCCCACAGTGGTTACGTCCTGCTGTTAGGTTGGATCGAGGTCGGTTCATGTTCTAACTACAAACAAACTGAACCAGAGTCTGAAAACAGCAAACCAAGACTCAGCTTTTCAAGCGGTCTTTGTATGCTTGTTTGGTCCGCACCACGGTTTGATTGACAGCCTTCACAGCAGCGCAAACGAACCGCACTACGGACTCGATTTCTTTAGAACTGAACCAAACAGGAAAACGCACTTAAATTCCATTTGCTCCATCACTTCTGGGGTTGTGTCTCCCGGTGTGGATGGAACGCGGCGTACACAGATGCTTAATGACCAGCGTGGTAATTACGTCCTCTGGTTCAGACTGTCTGATTATATGTAGATAAATCTGATATTTATCACCCCAAAGGGAAAAAAACAGTGTTTCCAACACATCAAAGTGAAACTACCACTCCTACAACAGATATAAATATGTGACCATCCTGCTGGCTCAGCAAAACAGTCAACATATGGACCATTCCAGTGTGAGGTGTAATAAAAGATTCAGCCTGTAGGGGGCGCTAGCAGAGCTTTAGCCTCCATTTGAAATGTAATGTGTCCGTTTTATAATCACAGACTGGTTTGTGCATCTGGCTGCTGGTGTCATGTGTTTGTGTCCAGATGGAGCTTTAGTGGAGATGGTTTGCCAATTTATTGCTCAACGGTCGTCATGTGGGGAAGGAAGCAGATGCACACCGGGGGACGAGCAATCCCAGCATTCATTGCTAAGGTCTCATTGTCAATCAGGCAGGAAAACAAACTGAGTTTGTGCACAGCTGTGTCTCCAGCAGCGTGTGCAGTCGGAGGGTCAGTTTCATTTAAATGCATTAAATGCAGTTTGTGCATACAACAGATGTTTTATATAAACTACAGCTATCTCAGTACAGGGAGCACTTTCTCAAGGGGGGGGGGGGGGGGGGGTGATGTGACCAACCTGGGACCTGTGCACTGCATCATTTCCTACAAACATTCAGCAACTTGAGAAGCGACCGTGTTTCTGGATCAAAAGAGATGTGAAATCTTCCCCCTCCAGATACGTCTGAAAATAAACTCTGTCATTGCTTGGTTCATTAAATCCCCCAGAGGAGCGTAGTTCATCAGTTAGTGGTGAGTCTCAGTTGAAATGTAAATAGTAAGTCACACAGAGGCTTCACTGTGGATTACTTTAGCCGTATGGACCTGAAACAGAAACTGATTTTCTTGTGATTTACTCACATTAATGGGTCTGAAGTTTGCTGAAATAACATCATGATGCAGATTTTTAGTAAAAAGTCAAGCTTTGTCAAGTCTGTCTTTGAGAGGAGCAAGCAAGTCAGAGTGAGAACACAGCAGGATATTATCCTGAGAATTCACGTGGAGAAAGTAGGTGAGGGTGGTGACGTTTATATACTGTAGCCCCGTTTTCCACCAAGCGGTCCGGTTCAGTTCGTTTCAGAACGGTACACATTTATTGGTGTTTCCACCGTCAAAAGTTGGGCTATCTCCATCTGGCTTACACTCTGTTTAACAAATAAGAGTACGGTTGGCTGTGGAAACCTAAGCAGGTTCAGGGTTTACTGTACCAAACTGTACTGAACCAAACCGGACCGCTTGGTGGAAACAGGGCTTGTGTCTGCTGCACGACCATAGACTGTGTGCACGTCACCTCTACCATCTCCGTGCTCTAATCAACCTGCTGCATTATGTTTCCTGTTCTCCAGTATGTTCTTCTCCACTCTTTAGTTCACATTGAGATTCTGTTCAACTACACGTAGCATTGATAGAAAGACACATATTCTCATTATAGCGTCGTATAGAGGACTCTGTCCATCATTTCCCCGTCGTTCTTTTTGCTCTGTTGAATCACATCCTGCTTCCTGGTCCCTGCTGAAAGTTCCCTGCAGTGGAAACGTGGCTGAAGAGGAACAGAAAGGTACCTCTGAGGAGACACCGGTGAGCCTTCATGACCTCTCCTTGTCCAATCAATGCGTTCTCCACCTGTTCAGGCTGTGAGGTGCATGTGTGAACAACCAGATCAGCAGGATTTCAGGAGCAGTCCTCCCGTAAATATCTAGACATTTTCTTTGTCTATAATGTATGGGGTGTGCCAGATATAGTTGAGAAATGTAATTTGTGGCCAATGTGTGTTGTTTGTTCTGTTGTACTGTTTGAATTGTCTGTATGTGTGTTTAAAAGTTAAAAGTACAATAAAAATATTTTTGAAAAAAATATATATATATCTAGACATTTTCAGGAGTGCATTTGTGAAAACGTTATCAGGTTAATGAAGAGGCCGGAGCAGATTGTTCAAAAAGCAACATTCAGGTCTTCACAGAGCTCCGGGACTAATGGGATCAACATGAATCAAACAATTGACCTATTTTAGAATTGTGATCAAACACCTCTCAGACACAGATTCTTGTGAAGTCTGTGTTCCCGCGGTGACGATCACTGCTCTCTAATTAGAGCCAGAAAAAGTAACTCTGCTGTAAAGAGTCAATAAGCATGTGATGCTGTTCTGTTTTTCCTCTTCTTGTTTGTGTCTTTCATGTGACGAGTGCTCTGCTTTGCTGCTTTTGTATTTTGATCAGCTGTCAATCAGACGGTGTAGGCAGCGCTGTGATGTCTTTGATCTTGTGTTTGTGTTGTTCTCTGTTTTCTCTGTTCTTCACCTGAATGAACCTTTAACACGGCCGACATGCTGATCCGTCAAACACAGGTGTCACTCAGAGGATTAATAACCCACACAGACGGACAGATATCAAACATTTGATGTATGACGACCTTATGATGTTAATACAGCTGACGTGTCATCACTCCGTCTGACAGAGGGTTCATCTGTCCTTCGGTCCGAGTCGTGTTTGTGTCCACCTGGAGAATCTGAGCACGAGATTTGTCTCCTTTAACCCCGACAACATAGAGGATATCAGAAAAACTAAGAAATGATCAGAGGTCACATGACTCTTCAGATACAGATTAAACAGATTAAACAGGCTTGTCTGTTGTTGCCATGGTGATGTCAGAACACTGTCTTTTCAGTCTGTGCAGGTAAAATCAGGGGGGGGGGGTCTAGGAAGCGGCTCGTGGCTCTGCTCACACTGTTCGATTTTGTGCAGTCGTACGACCAAAATGTCAAACATGTCAGAAAGTCACTGAACTGATCGGGAGCAGCTGATGGTCGCCGTGCCTCAGTGTACGCACGACTGACGCCGCACAATCGGGTTGAAAATCTGCACGACTTTAAGTATCACGACTCAAATATGGGGTCTAAATCAGCCTTCAATCGTACAGTGTACGCCGGGCGTCAGATGGAACATATTTCAGGTTTATGAAGCAAAATATGAAAAGAAGTGACACCACGATATGAGAAAACCCCAATAACAGGCGCTGGTGGACCATTCCCACCACGCAGGATTAATAAAGACACCACTCTAATTTCCTCCTTCTGCAGCTGCACAAATATTCATAATAAGAAGCTTATACAATCTTGACATTTCCTGCAGCCATATGGATTCTCTCATAAAGCGTGAACGGTTACACATGAATCAATTATCTGCCGTGTTATTCAACCCGATCCGTCCGATCAGGTCACGCTGCCGGCCCTTTAAACATTCCTCTTCCTCCATTGTTGTCCCACGTTAAGCCAGCGGAGAGAAAATCAAACAATGGTGCACCCTCGCTGACACGAGCAATAAATGAATTTACACTATCTGCTTTCTTTGAAGTGCTGCAGAATTTTCTAGAAATGTAATTCCCCCTCGCTGAATATTTTTCCAGCGTTTCCCGCCCTCGCAGAGCGGCCGTCATTGTGATGCGAGGTCTCTAATTAAGACTGACAGGTTGGACTGATGTGCAGAAATGACACTTTGATTCTGTTTGGTTCACAGAATGCCGAGGTGGGGACGGCGTCTGGATTTAGTGGAAGAAAAAACGATGCAGAAACACACACTTTTACACACACACACACACACACACACACACACACACCCACACCCACACACACACACACACCCACACCCACACACCCACACCCTGCTGCTTTCATATCGCTGACCCTGCAGCTCGACCTTGGATGATACACAGAGAGAGGGGAGGAGAGAAGAGGGAGGAGGTGATGAAAGCTTACTGACACCGCCATGCCCCTTTTGTCTTCACCTACCTTCACACACACACACCTGCCTGTCCTCACAGGGGTTGCCGGTCTACATTTTGCAGGATTTCATTTTGAATGCGTTTGCAATTTCAGTTTAAATCCGACGTGCGTCCAAAAACTGTTGAAGGTGCAGAAACGCGGCCATGTTAGGGAGCTCCTGTTCTCATGTCAATAAACTTCACAGCGTAAAGTAAACAGTCATCCAAACATGGCGAGCATTCTTCTTCTGCAGAGATTTTCTCTCACTCAAGACACAGAGATTTAAAGCTGTTCAGTGGATGTGTTAAAGTCTAGATCTGAAGTATGTGTAGAGGGGGACACAGGGGGTCGGGGCGTTGATATTTCAGTGTGTAAGGTTACTTTGCTTCAGACGCTGCTCGCCGTGTCACCTCAGTGTGTCTGTATCTATCACGCAGGTATCAGCTGGCGGCGGCGGCGAAACATCAATCAGAACGTTAACGTCAGTAGCGTTACAGCCCGCTGCGCGAGTGTTGTGTTCGCTCCAGAAACCTGAAGATAAGAGTTCCTAACAAACGCTCCCTGTTGGTTGTGACAGGAAGCAGCAACAACTGTCAGGTTTTCAAAATAAATCTCTTCGACTGAAGTGTAGAAGGAGCTGTTCCATCGCGTCTGAACGTCGTCATGGAGATGATTTGCGGGCACTTCCCCGTGTCCACCCAGCCTCTTTTTCCCCCGAGCTCTCCGCACTATTTTGTTTGGCCGATCCGAGCGTTTTCAGATTTTGGCGCTCAAGTTAAAAATCTTTCAACTTCTCAGAAAAAACGCTGTTGACGTCACCGGCGCTCTTTTCCAAATGTTTGATATTCCCCGTAGTTTTCTCTCCTACGGATCGTGTCTTGTACTCACATCCTCCTCGCTCCGTGTCTGATCGGGGAAGAAACGACCTCAAATATAAAACTTGCAGTAAAAAGTAACGCAGCAGTTTCGGTCATACAGTGGGCGTTGTCAACAGACTGTTGTCATGGAGACAGGACGGACGTGCAGCGTTTTTCTTCTCAGCGCGCAAACGCTTCATACAAACTTTACCGAGCGCAGTCAGCGCTTTTCTGTCCAAAGACTCACACACACACACACACACACACACACACACACACACACATCTGCATATTACACAACAATAGTTTAACTGCAGCCAAACTTTCAACATCATACTACAAATCTCAGATCAACACGGATTAAATATCCGTCGTTCTGGGAGACAAAAAAACGGACAAAAACCTGGACCACTAAAAAAAACGACTTTGGGGCCCGAGAGGTAAAAGTGATGAACTGGTTTTATAAATTTAGGTGACAACGCCCCTCCATCGCTGCGATGGCCACAGGAGACCTTTGCTGACGGAGAATAAAAGAAACATCTGGAGTTTGTGCTGACTTCAGCAATCTGTGAGATGATGTATGCACCGATGCTTCCCCGTCGGAGCGCGCCCTGACCGCAGATGTTTGAGCTATCAGACAGGAAACACAACCACTGCACAGATTTGGCTAATCAATGGCTAAGTGTCCCATGCAACCCCATCAGTCCACGGTAAACTCTGCATGAATGTGGCGGTTAAAGGAAGATGTGAGGAGGGGTCTGAAACTGACTTTACATTTTCACAGAGATCCCGGCTACAACTCTCCTTCCACATGATGTCGCAAAGCTTCTGCAGAGGATTCACCGTCATGAAGAAGAATCAAACGAGGGGGTAGATATTATTTTTCCCAATTCCGAGACGCTGAACTTTAAATACACAAAGATAGGAGCGAGGAGTATGTGTTCAAACATACTGAAACACAGAGCGTGGGAGGGCAGCTTTGGCAGACACTCAGACATTAGCAGCAGCAGCTTGTTGCTGACTTTGCTCAACACACACAAAGCAGCAGAGCGGGCAGGCGGGCGATCGCCAGATGTACACAAAGGAAGAGAGACAGAAAAGGCAAACGAAGCAGCAGCGAACAGACTGACGCTCAGATCCTTCATGACATCAACGAGTCAACATGTTGTTTTAATCTCTCCATTTACTGACAGTGCTGTATTTACACCACAGAGTGTTTAACCATGAAGAAGAAGAAACTGATTATCTTGACAGTGATTTCTTCGCAGGCTGAAGACCGAGCCGACGCTTCAGGTGCTGGATCTGTGAAAACTAACTAATGAGATCTTTTGTACGCTGGCCCTGAGAGCTCAATACTGCAATTCAAGATAACACCTTCAAATAGACAAAACATAAGCAATCCATAAAACCTCAACAACAGTTCAACCAACGAAGCTGCAACTGTGGGAAACAACACAACGGGAACTAAACAACCAAGTGCTACACACTGCTGTGGCTCAGATGGTAAAGTCAATCCCTCTCTCTCTCTCTCCTCTCTCTCTCCTCTCCTCTCCTCTGCTCTCTCCTCTCTCTCTTTCCTCTCTCTTCTCTCTCTCCTCTCCTCTGCTCTCTCTCTCTCTCTCCTCTCTCTCTCTCCTCTCTCTCCTCTCCTCTCTCTCTCCCTCTCTCTCTCCTCTCCTCTGCTCTCTCTCTCTCCTCTCTCTCTCTCCTCTCCTCTCTCTCCGCTCTCTTTACTCTCTCTCCTCTCTCTTTACTCTCGTTACTCTCTCTCCTCTCTCTCTCTGCTCTCTCTCCGCTCTCTTTACTCTCTCTCCTCTCTCTCTCTCTCCTCTCTCTCTCTCCTCTCTCCTCTCTCTGCTTCCAGCTCACTAACATGTCGTGTCAGAGCCTCAGGCAGCAGTAACTGCCCCTCAGGTCACATCCACAGGACCAAAGTCCAGAATCACAGCAGCGCCTCAGAGGTGTCTTCATGCCCTTTGTCTCTTCCCTTCAGCTCACTGTGATGAGACGCTGTGACACTTCAGTTTACACAACAGCACAGCTGAGACGGCTCTGTTTCTCTGTTTTTTTTAAAGACAGCATCTTTACCTTCTGCTGTTTGTGGAGCTGCAGTGTTTGAATACCAACAGAAAACTGATTCAATTCATCTGTTTCTGCACTAAATACTTAAACAACAATGCAATGAGTTACAGTTATGTCTTAACCAGGATTTGAACGGCATCAGGTACTCCCTAAAAAGCTTTATAAGGTCAGACATGATCAGACATTAAGGAAACATGTTGAAGTGCTGGCTTCTCTGACAACAATGCAGCCAGTATGTCCTCCTTCTAACTTTAGATTCTGCTCCTGAATGATCTGGATTTGTTTGGACCAGAGAAGGTAGGCGGTTTTAAGGCTCCCCCACACGGCTGTTTTGGACGCCCCTCGGTTTGTCAGATATGAGAGCAGTTATCAGGTCAACAGGTGTTGCAGCGATGGAAGCGGGCAAGAGAAGTGGTTCAGATAGAAGTGATTGTACCCGACCTAAAAAGCCTCTGCATGTTTCTAATAAGCTCCACGAGCAGAAACGTGCTCAAACTAGGATCAATATTGGAGATGATTTTGAAAAATGGAGAGAGGTTAGAACACAGAAAGGTTTACAGACCGATGCAGAGCTGGATAAACACTGAAGCTACAGTGTCCAACACATGGTGACCTGTGAGAGCATCTACTCCAGAGAGGGGTGGGGGGGAGAGAGACAGCTCTCTATGATGTTTAGAATTTAGACTGCAGTACCCATTTTAAACACTAGGTGTCAGAGTTACATACTGCTCCTTTAATTTAATCTCTGACTGGTCAGATGTTTATTTGACCTCATTCTAAACTGTAATATTGGAAGACCGATCTCATTGTTGCCAAACCCTGCAGCTGACAAAGAATTAAAAAGAAACATCAAGAGTTTCACGAGATGACACGAATCATCGAGGTCCAAGTTTTCTTTTGCATACAGAAACATGTTCTTACTTTGCATTTCATTCTGCAGAAAGTAATCCAACAAAGTGCACTTTGGCCAAGAAAAGAAATATTCATAGAGCATCACTTTATCCTGCAGGAATAAACAGGTTCAAAATGCAGAGTAAGTGAAGTAAACGTTGGCTGAAAGAAATATTAAACATTCATTAATGTGTGCTCACAAACTGCTGAATCCCTGCATCTCCTTTGACACGTTGAGTGGCCTTGGATCTCTGCTTTTACTCGGCACACTTTGGAAATACTTCCAGCTTCATTTGCCGCTGAGAGTGCTTTGAAACGTCTTCTACAAAAGCTTCAAGGGGAGAGAGAGAGGCCAGGCGGAACTGTAAAAGCTCGGACGCATTTATGTAAAAATCCATCAATAAGAGGCGTTCATGCTCAGAGGAGCTCGACATGGCTCAACAGTCAGAGGCGTCCGGGTGGACCGAGTCTGAACACGTTCAGCGTGTCGGTGTGTCGCCGGGATACAAGCAGGAGAAATACGAAACCTAAATAATGCTAATTGATCTGCGACATATTACAAGCATGCGCTGATCAATGCTAACACAGTCGGCTAATGGAAGAGGAAACCATTTCTGTGCAGGAATTAATTTGCAGGGTTTCAACGGGCAGCTTTCAGGTGAGTCGTAGCGTGTGAAGGTGTGACTTGCATGCTAACGCTAGTCTGCAGAAAGGTGGACCCCCCCCCCCAACACACACACACTACACACACACACACACACACACACACACACACACACACACACACACACACACACACACACACACACACACACACACACACACACACACACACACACACACACACACACACACACACACACACACACACACACACACACACACACACACACACACACACACACACACACACACACACACGCACGCACACACACGCGCGCACGCGCGCGCGGCGTCTGCAGCAGGCGTGGATCCATGTCCCTAATCTCTGCAGGCTGAATGTCATTGCCGTCTCCCGCTCACCGCTGAGGTGAGAGATAATCTAATCACTGGGGAGACAGAAAGTAGATGTGCGACGGGGAAGCAGGACGGGGAGATAAAACGGCGAGGCGGAGGAGGACGGAGGCCACAGCGGGTCTTTGAACTCCCCTCTAACAAATAATTGAAGGACATAAGACGGAGTATAAAGGCACAACAACAAATGGTGAAAGATGAAACCTCTGACACCGAGCTGCTGCTGCTTCTTCTTCTTTGGTGTTTCAGAGACATAAAGAAGGTGAGTGTAACACTAACAGATGTCCTCCTAATGGAGCTGACACAACGTTGTCATCTTTCTCTTTCTGGACGTGCAATTAGGAAGTGAAGGGGCGGGGCTTAGTCTTACATGTGTCCTTGGAACACTGCCACTGAAGACTCTTTGTTAAAAACCTACATTCTTCTTCATGTCCAGCAGGGGGAGATTTCACTGGTTGCAGAATGATGTCTGATTAAACAGTGAGTGATAAAATGTTCCTACTTCTCAGTTTATTTACTCCCTTGGTTAACATTTACCTCACAAGTTTTTGGTCTCGATCTCTAGCTTCATGTCTTCTTCAACACAGCAGGGGAGGAGTTAGGGGCGGGGCTACCTGAGATTGTACCCTGTGAGGTGCATGTGTGAACAACCAGATCAGGAGGAGCAGTCCTCCTGAATTTATCTAGGAATTTTTAAGGAGTGCAGATGTGAAAACGGTTATAGTTACCTTGAGCTCTTTCCATAAAATCAATGACACTAGAATTCGGAGTAGCTTAATAAAATCCTTGTAAATAAAACGTGCTCGAAAGTGTTCATGTTCTCTCCTGCAGTCACAGACACGGCCCTCAGTACTGGTCCTCTACTCGGGGGGTCAAACAGAGATAATAATCAGAACAAAAAAGAACAAAAAAAGAGAGAAACAACTGATTGGAGCATTCAGGTCAGAAGTAGTTAGCAGAAGAATTGATGTGTGTGAATCATCCTGCGTGGTTATGTGTCTCAGCAGGGCTCCACTTTCTCATTATCAGCATTAGCAAGATATGCGCAGGAGGCACTCAAACGCCTCCAGTGATCACCGTCAATTACACGCTGCACAGAGAGGAGAGCCGGCCCGAGCCTGACAACCCGTCATCAGCATGAGGAGGAGGAGGAGGACCTGACGAAGGCCTGACAGGATGTTAAAGTTAGAATCTATGAAGAGCTGCCGTCGTTTCAACGTCCGTCCAGCGTTTACCACAATGAAGACACACACAGATTTCTGCATGTCGCTGCAGTGTGGCCTTAAAAGACTTCACAGTGATCTGGGTTAAACCGTCAAGTTTTTCTTTCAGCTCATTTAACAGATTCATTTTGGTTGCACAGTTTGATTGGCCGAACGTGAAACCGCTGTTAAACTCAGTCACCTGAAGCGCTAATGTAGAAGTCACTCTAATGTAGAAGTCAATGAACTGAACACAGCCAGTGTGTTTTTAAAGAGGACATATTCTCCCCCTCCTCCACCTTTTCAAACAGTCCTCTGTGGTCTAAGTGAAACATCTGTGCTGTGCTTTGGTCAAAATATAACATGAATCAAGCACCAGAGGAGGTTTGTGACCCTGTAGAAACCAGCTCTCTCAGAACGCTCCGTTTTGGTGTGTGTGTCTCTTTAAATGCAATGACCCCCCCTGAGTTTTCAGACATCAATCCTTCACTAGTGAGAATAAAAATGGCGGACCTGCTTAAAAGTTTTGTTCCAGGCTGGGGGTGGAGTCCATGGGTGGAGATACCAGGGGAGGGGATTCCACTGTGACATCACAAGGAGAGCACATTTTTTCTGTGTTGTAAGACTTATGTAGACCACAAACAAAGGACTGGATGGGTTTAGTGGATTTTTCAGAATATGTCCCCTTTAATATTCATTCAGTGCTCAGTAAAGCTGCGTCTAAAGGGCATTAAGGCTGGGATAGATTTAAAACAGCGAGATGATCAAATACTGAAAACTCACTGCCACTATTTTATACATTTTATTCCTTCAGTAGGACATGAACGTAGCGGTGCAACAAATAGTGTGTCTGTAATCTTGATGGGAGTATTGGGATGAAATTCTGAATTAGTGGTTTCAGAGGATCCATTTGGTTTTCCTTGGTTTTGCTTCATCCGACAGCCTGCACACTCTACCACACTGGGACCGTTTCTAAAGCGTAACCGCAGAGTGGAGCCATGAGCAGTTTGACTCGGGGATTCACAAGATCTCATGAGAACTAAAAGATCACACGGGAGTAAAAATAGAACAACGAGCAAAAAACAGTTTGTCTTTCCGAGGTTAATTTGTTGTTCATTCGGTTTCTGTTTAGACGTCATGTTGATAAAGTGATGGAACATACCATCAGGAGTCTGTGTATTGTGTTTTATTTTGAAACAGACCGGACGCTCTGTGGGCTTCCTTGTCTGACTTCCTGTCCAGGTCAATCTATTCTGTCCAGCTTCATGTGTGCGTACAGCGAGCTCCGTCAAAAACAGACTGGGAGCGTGTTTTAGACACGGAGCAGAGCGTAGTGACGCTGCTGGCAAACTGGAGCCTTGACTACAGTGACAGCGAACAGTGCTGTAGTGCACGGACCGCAGTGTGCACCAACCGTTGAAATTAGCAGAAACTGTAACTGGAAGTCCTTCAAATGATTTGAAACCAGGAGTTTAGGGATCTGTTTTTGATCTCTTATTAAAGTAGACGGATGAGGAGAAGAACATGAGGATGCGTGCACAACCTGGAGTTATTATTTTACCTATTTCTGTCATTGAACACGTCATATCTGTGCCAGTGGGGTCGTGATCAGACCGGGACTAAAGACAAAGATGGATGACATCGAGAAGACAAATGGGATCATGGGAGCCGCTTATAAATGTAATCAGCTGATTCAATTTCTGATTCAATCTGACTTCAATCAGGACACAGTCACACATTTGACTCACTTCTAATAACTGCAAATGTGCTTGTGTGTGTGTGTGTGTGTGTGTGTGTGTGTGACCCTCCATCTGAAGTGCAGTTAGTTTGTTGTTTTTTCGTCCATCACTCTGATGCTCCTCCAAGGGCTTCATGCCTCCAGCTTTGGCTGCAGCCTCACTTTTCCTCTCGGCCTCTCCAAAACTCAGACCAACTTTTCCTCTCATGCCAAGGAAAAACAAATCAGGCCGAGAGGAGTGAAGCAGCCGAGTCATGTGTCCATGCTCAGCTCGACACGTCGAACCACAACAGATATCGGATATCAACTGAGATAACGAGTCATCGCTCCTGAGCATGAACCTTCACACCACGAGTACCCATCACATCAGACGTGAATGAAAACAGGAAACCAACTGGGCTGAGCCGCCGTGTTTCCAACCAGTATGTCAAATCAAACCATCCATCTTTCACGACCCTTCCGCTCACTAACGAACTAACTAACGAGTTCAAGCCGGTAGAAAATGTTCAACAGAAGCTGGTTAGTGAAGCCTGAAGGGTAAACTGGACAGTATTCTCTCTCTGCTGTTTCCAAGCTGCAGCTATTGAACCTTTTAAAAGAGACTTTTACAAACCTTCCCTCCTCCTGTTAACCTTTTAGTCCGTCCCTTTAACTCACATCCTTCTCATAAAGGGCACACAGTCTCAGAGTGTGTGGTACATTACAGCGCTGAGGACACTGTGGCGATCTGTGGGCAGAAAAAGAGGGCAGCAAAAAGCCCCCTTATAGATATTTTTAAATAAAAACAAGCACAGAGTCAAGCACCGCCTGCGGGTGCAAACAGAGCAGACACACGTCCTTCACTTTTCCATTAAATCAGAGCGGGACAAGGATGCATTTAAAGGAGAAGAAACCTCACAGCGAAGGTCGACAGTAATGAGTAAAGAACGCTAACACGGCGACACAACGTCTGACATACGATGCATTTAGAGTTTGCTTCATTACGGAGTGATTGGACACATTCAGAGCGGGGATGAACGCTTCAGCAGCTTTACATTTCAGGTCTCTGATGACTGTGTGGCTGCTTTTATACACCGCTTTAACCATAAATAAAATCAGCACAAGAAGCTGTTGGCACCACATGAAGACCTGGACTTTAACTCTCTTCACAAAGCAGAGATATGACCTTCTGAAAACAGTTAACCCAAGAGAAAAGGTCAGAGTGAGGGAGCAGAGAAAGGTTGATGAGACATCTGACCTGTGTTGAAGTCTCGGCCTCCCTCTTGGTTCGGCTTTGAGAGAGCCACTGCGCCGTCACCGTCCTCCCCCCACGCAGCCCTGCAGGACACAACAGAGGTAGATTAATGCCATGAAGGAATGCTGACATAGAACATGATAGTACACAGAAGGTCAGAACAGAACCGTCGTCGTGGGTTAAAAAAAAGAGCATTACATCATTCTTATAAAAGTGAAAAGATTCATGTTCAAGGTTGGTAAACATAGCATGAGCCGGTTGGAGTTCTGATATCATGTATGACTCGTCCGTGTTCTCCCAACCTGTTTGCACACCTGTTTATTGTGTATCAGTGTATGATTACACTCCTTGGGAAAGAGGCCAGTAGCATCTTCTCCCTCCTGCCCGATCGTTTCTGCAGCATTCTGCACAGCATGTCATGTATTGTATGACATCATCAGCGTATATATACAGCAACATGATGCAGAAGACTGAAGCTCTGGGCGGCTGTGGCTCAGTTGAGTCAACTGTCTGTTAACAGGAAGGTCAGGGGTTCCATCCCCAGATCCTGCAGCCACATGTTCGATATGTCCTTGGGTGAGACACTTAACCCCAAGTTGCTCCTGCTGTTTTGTCGGCAGTGTGTGAATGTGTATGAATGGATGAGTTAATACTGATGGGACTCTTTACTCAGCAGCCTCTACCATCAGTGTGTGAATGTGTAGGTGTGACCTGCGGTGTAAAAGAGCTTTGAGTAGTCAGAAGACTAGAAAATAAATATACAAGCTCAAGTTACCAATCACTGACTCAAACCAGAGTTATGTAGAGGAAAGAAATCTTCAAAGTTAGAAGAAGAGACAGAAGAGAAAAGGATCCATCAGAGTGACGGGGTTTCTGCTAAAACAAAGAGGCAGACAATCGGCTTCATGCTAAACATGGAGACACACACGACATGACTGACGTTTACTTGAAGTCAGTGAGTGCAGACGTCACACTGCGAGGCTCTCGTGTCAACAGTGGAAAATGTTGGTGTCAGAGTTCCTTGTTCGGCTCATCACAACAATCGATCTTCATGAAAAGTAATTAAAGCCTGAAAATAAAAACCTGCCAGGATCATTGAAAACCATTATGTTCTCACGTCCTCCTCCAGTGTTTGTCTTCTCGGCTTGACTCAGTCGATGCAGCTCTCTGGAATAATGGCTCCTATTTTCACAGAGCACCGATCTCCACTGGATGACTAGATTAGCTCCGATGAATCATGAGCTCACTTCAAATCGACAAAAACACTTCTCGGGACATTGAATTTAAAAGAGAGTGATTCATACACGTCAGGCCGGGCCGCCCGTGTATTCTATCACAGATAGCTCGGGAACATCTCTGCTTTGTTTCTGCAGAATAATAATGAACAGAGTCGACTTTCATTTCAACTCTGGGGAACATTTAGCTGATTTCATCTGAAAGACAAAGAGTTTACTGGACCCACAGAGTCACCCCGCCTGAAGTTTATCGAGGGTTTCAATCAAACAAACACACAAAGGAAGATCCCTTCTCAAGATCTCTCTCCATGTTTGAAGCTTTCAGTTCTTACAATTCTGCAATAAAAACGAGGCTGTGAGGCTGCCAGGGCCTTCATTGGTAGATTTGCTCTTTGTGATGTCATTTCTTTGAGTGTCTTGAAATACTTAATATCAGCAACATCTGTAAATCTTTAAAAATAAGTGAGTTTTGTTAGTTTTTATTTTCATAATATTAAACATCATCATGCAAATAATAACTTCCAGCAACCAGTAGCATCTTCTCCCTCCTGCCTGATCGTTTCTGCAGCATTCTGCACAGCATGTCATGTATTGAATGACATCATCGGCGTCTATATACAGCAACATTTCGCCGAAGGCAGAAGCCTTAGCTCTCTGTTGGGAAACAATGAAGTCTACAGATATTGTTGTTCTATTTTTTACAACAACCATCAACATCTCTGATATGTTTGCAAAGTTTGTGAGTTTCTGAACACCTTTAGCGCCTCAAAAAAGCCAATGATCTCAAGAAAGACACACAAAAATAAACCCTGTAGGCGCACCACCTGCAAAGGGGGTCAGGGTTCATGCAAAGCCGGGTGTCGGGTGCTAATCCCCGGCAGCGCAGACTGGTTCTCGGTGGGCTCAGCCTTAGAGAGAGGGTGAGGAGCTCCATCACATCGAAAGGAGCCAATTGAAGTGGTTTGGGCATCTGTTAAGGATCCTCCTGGACGCCTCCCTTTGGAGGTTTTTCCTGGCACGCCCAACTGGGAGGAGACCCCAAGTTAGACCCAAAATTCGCTGGATGGATTATATATCCCGTCCGGCCTGGGAACGCCTCAGAATCCCCCGAGAGTAGCTGGAAAACGTTGCTAGCGAGAGGGAGGTCTGGGTCCGACCAGACCTCGGATAAGAGGATAAATGGACAAATAAAGTACTTGTGAATTCTGTGCCATAAAAAGCTGCAGAACAACAACTCTATTAGCATAAGAAGCATTTTTATTGTGCTTTTGATGAAGCATGTCAAGGTGGCGATTTTGGTTTGGGGGAAAAACAGAATAAACTTGACTGCTTTTGAACACATCTTTGGGCGGCCTGTTTGGTAGGAATAGATGATCAGACAACAGGCCCGCTCATAAAAGCATAAATCAGATGTCTGGAAAGACTTTCACAGTCACAAAATGCTGCAGTCTGATTACTAAGTGTGGAGCTGCTGTTTGGAGGAACATGTCTGTTTTTCAGGCACTTAATAGGTCCTGAAAATCAATGGAGTCAAATCTGAGAACACAAACCCAAACTCCCCACAGAGCCAGACTGCTCTCTTAGCTGTTTTACCCTTTAAGATAGCGTCTCGCTGAGCTAAGAGCCCACTGAGAAAGTCCATCAAACCACCTCAACAATAGAGCGCCTCACTCCTCACCGCAGGTCTCCGTCACATGTGCTCCTAAAAAACCATTAAAGTCCCACCAGGAGCTGAAAGAAGTCTCTTCTTTCATACCATCATCCATCAAATATTCCCTCTGTGTCGAGTGTGTGCTGTGCAATCTGCATATCTACCTTCCATGTGTGAGAGGACTGCTGTTTCTTTAATCATCTTTAGAAATCAGAAAGGTGACACTGCAGCTTCTGAGAGCAACTATGCTAAATGTATTTCTGTCACTCAGGAGTCTTTTCCTTGGAAGTCAACAACATTTGATTTGCAGAGAAACAAAAAATGTTTTTCTGTGTAGTCGAGCCTTTCTCATTTGGAGAAGCAGGATAGAGAATGTGTGAGAGAGAGAGAGAATGACATGTAGGGAAGCAACCACAAGCCGAATTTGAACCCGGGTTGCCTGCTTCGAGGACAACAGCTTCTGAACATGGGGCGTGCAGACAGAAAACTTGGCTACCCTTGCCCTCAAATGTTGACTTTTGCAAAAAAATCTTGAATTAGCAAAAAAAAAAAAAGTTTTGCAAAAAGTATGGAATTTGTAAACAAAACTTCTGAGTCTGCAAAGGAGGAGACTTGAACTATCAAGCTGAACTTTCAGGTTTGAGAAAAGGTTTTAACTTGAGGCAAAACCTTTCAACTATAACATTTCTCAAAAAGCAAAGAATTTTAAATCTCAAGCTGAACTTTAGCTTCAAATCCAAACTGTCTAATTAACTTATTTTGGGCCATCATTTTGGACACAGGACACAGGACAGAGGATAGAGACAGAAACCAGAGAGAGAGAGGGGAATGACATGACAAGACTTTGACCCTTAAATGTCTAAAAGACTGTTTGGCTTCAGAGCTAAACTTTTGAGTCTGCAAACTCCATCCAACCATTATCTATACCACTTCCTGTTTCGGGGTCATGGAGCCGATCCCAGCTGTCATTGGGCGAGAGGCGGGGTAACACCCTGGACTGTTCGCCAGCCAATAACAGGGCTGACATTAAAGAGACAGACAACCTGACACACTCTGCAGGTCGAGCTTCTGGCTGTAAAAGCTCAACCTTTGGACGTTTTAGATTTGAACAAATAAAGATCTTTAGTGGACCTCAGGAAGAGAAGCTGAGCTCTCGGGTACAGCTAATGGTTATTCTAACAAATAAACAAATATGTGTTCAACTGTTTGTTTACTTTACTTTCAGACAATAAACTTAACCACCTGAAATCGACTCTCTCACTCTCATCTGTCAGAGCTGAAGTCGACTTTAAAAATGAAACGCTGATGGTTTCTGCAGGTTTGAGAAGATCAAACACTTTATCCCCCCCAGAGGAAAGGTCGCCATTAATCGCTGATAACACTGAAAGGAATCATTAAATGTCAGCAGCACTTGGCCTGGAATCGCTGCAGACAGACGAGGAGAGGGAAACATTTCTGTGACATTTGAGGATGGCAGAAATGGGGCCGAGTTAATAACGAGTCGAAGGGATAGAACCGGACGTCTGCGGTCACTGGAGATATAGATCCTGTTTTCACACACACACACACACACACACACACACACACACACACACACACACACACACACACACACATTTGTATTTCCCCTGCATCTTCACAACAGGAGGCAGCCACACTGACCCGCTAACAGCACTGAGCAGGTCGCCGCCTGTTCTCGAGCGGGCCGAGGGCAGCGTGACCGCCTCGCCATGTGGTCGAGCAGCTACACACGACGATGCAGCCAAAAGACTCGCAGCTATCTGAAGCTTTTATCCCCCCTGTAATCAAATGAGCCTTCACTGCTGTTCTCTTCACGGTGATGGCATTTCTTTGACTTTTCAGAAATGTTTCCTGCCTCTAGAATCTGTGTAACCTCAGCTTGAAGGTTTTGTAAGTCAATAAACCATCAGAGTGATAAAAGTGTTGAAAACGTGTCTTAGATTTCAAGGATAAAGGACGTCTTTTGTCCTCAACATCCAAAAGAGAACATCCTGACCCAGAACTCATCGTGATGTAGAAACTCTTTGAGATGGTATTGAATCGCTTCATGTGCAGAAGACAAACGCTGCCTACATCGACATTTCTTAGAGAATCTATAAATGCATCCAAACTCTTAAATCTACTCGAGCTGAAGATGAAGAACAGACGCTCTGTAAGTTTTGCTCCAGCTCTCACGGTTAAATTGTAGATTGAAACTTTCTCCAGCAGCCAGATTGTAGTCGAAACGCATCTGACACTTGTTGGAAACACAAATGTTCTGTTAGAAGGACGTGTCTTACAGAAACGATTAGAGATCAATATTAGGGGCTGTGTTGCATGCTGGGTACTGTAGGGTCAGGTTCAATGTTTTCAGGTTGACTACGTAGAGAACTGCAGGTATGGTAAATCTGTGGAATAAGATCTTCAGGCAGGACGCATCGAGGCTGCTCACAGAACACTTTTTATGGAAATTCAACATTTGCTAAAGTATTTGAGTTCATGCAGCTCCACTCTCCTCCCACAATGCACTCCTCCCGCTCTGCACACAGCTCATTCCACTTGAGTTTTTATGAGAATGGTTATTGTAGTGTTCACTTTGAGCGTCTAAAAGTCCTTTAACAGCAGACACACAGTATTGATCTGAGACAGGAGAATAAAAGAGCTCTGTTCGGATACAGTTGTCTGTTCTGGATCACCTGCAGAGAAGCTCGCAGCCTCTGACACACTTTTTCAAAAACTCAAGAGTTTCACATCTCATTTCTTCTGCTCCATTTTTCAAACGGGGACGTGAGAGTGTCTGCCAAGGAAAACATGAACCACTCAATATTCATCCTCAGCCTAAATCAACAAACGACACTCAGGTCTGGAGTCATTACGCTCCCGTCTCTTCAGAAAACATTAAGGCGGGTTAATAGCTGCAGAAGCAGAAGCATTAGAGGGTGGAGGGTGGACGCGGCTCTCCATCATGCCGCTCCCCCTGAATGATCGACTGAACGGCTAATAAACACCCGGCCAGATGCAACCTCGCAGTCAACAAATCACTGCTGCTCTACTTCTGCTGGCTGCAACACTTCCACACAGTCTGAGGCTTTTCAATTACAGCAGCAGAGAATGTGACGGTGTGTGAGAGTGTGTCTGTCAGGTGTGTGCAGGTGTTCAGGGTAACATGATCTCTGTCAGTCTGCAAAGGACGGATGGATGGATGCATGTGTTAACTATGCTAGCATGTTTAATTCTGATTACACCAAAGTGGGATGTTAGTGGACGCAGTAACAGACTGCAGTGTTTTCAAGCAGCAACCTCCGGTGTTGAAACATGAAGCTGATGCTGAAGTGTAAAATCCTGCAGTTCCTCGAGTGTCCACTAGAGGCTGGCTGCAGAAGCACAGGAAGTCACATACACACCCATTCTAAAAAGCCTGTTTTTACAGCAGAGATCAACATGTTTACAGCCTGGTTCAAAAAACCAAATAGGTCTGATTAGCTCATGTCTCGATCGACACACACTGTACGGGGGGTGAATGTTTTGATGACTCATCAGTTTTGATTTGATGAAGGATAAGAGTTATTCACAATAAGGCGTGTAGCTGATCTGATTGACAGGTGGGCGTGGCTCCAGCCTGCCAAGACCCCGAAAGGGAAAAGGGGTATAGATAATGGATGGATGATGGGTAAACCAACTGATGAGCAAAGGACTCCCAAGCAGAGTCTCACTGTTCTGTTTTTTTTGTAATTGGGCTCAAATGTTTTATTTTCATGTTTGATCATAACGGAACTTGTCTGGCGGCGTGTCGTTCATTCCCGGGTCAAACCCTGAAAGAGAACCGTAGAGATCTTAGCTCCCTGTAGGTTCATATGTGGGTGAGTGTACAGTGTTACTCATGGAGCTGCTCCTCTAACCAAGATCCTCATTCCCCAGTTTAGCAGCGAGCTCATTGGATACACCGTCTTATCCGCCCGCTCAAACAGCGACCTGAGGGCGTCCTCGCGCTCACACACACAGATAGAGCCGTGTATGCTAAATGATCTTTAAAAAGCTTCCTTTCATGTCTCCTTCTCGCCCTCCTCTCCATCTCGTCTCCTCTTGCAGCTCCGTTAGCGCCGCTGCCCACTTTGTGAAACGTCGGCTGCAGAAACTTTCTGAGACGTCTGCGAGCACTCGGAGGCAGAGGCTGAATGACGAGAGAGGCAGTTCAGCATGTCTTCCAAAACGCTCGCCCCCCGGCTGCACAGAAAATCAATTTGTGTTTAAGAAAGTGTTGTGCTGCACGCGCTGGGCTCTTCTGTTGGTTGGTAAAGTGAAAGAGTCATGATGGGAAGAGGTGAGGAGGTAAAGCTCACTCTCACTTCACTGCATTTAAAATCCATATTTATAGTGAAGCCAGTTTATAGTGAAAACATTGACTGAACCTCAGGCCTCTGATGAATTTCACTCCATGATGTAATCCACAAAGGACTTCTGGGAGTCAGCAGAGAAAGTGCGCCACTACTGCAGGAGAATATCTTTGTTAATTTACACCAAATACAGAATTCAGACCAAAGTATCACCGGTGCAGCCGACACTCTCAGTTACACCGTGTCCTAACAGCACGGCAGCGATTTATGTCGTATTATCGCATGCTGGCTGTCCACACTGCATCCGGTTGATGTTTCATTCTTTGTTCTGTATATTTCAGTTCCCCCTTGCGAACAATTTGACATGTAGTGCTTTTGTTTTGAAGGTAGATGTGTGAAGCTTTGTATTGATAAACTGCTCGCCTTGAGCCGAAAAAATATTTTTTTTTTTTGTGAAATGTACAAAGAAATGAAAGAGAATGTAAAAAGAAATTCCCCTTTTACTCCCCCCACCCCCTAGAGCACATACATGTATAAAAGTGAATATGTGCAAACATCGGGATGAAAAAAAGTTTTTCTGTTGTTTAAAGAGCCCATATTATGCCCTTTTTGGGGTTCGTATATTTAATCTATGTACCTACTTTTGTACGGTCACAATAGCTAAAGTCTGAACAAAGTGTCTGTTTTCATGTACTGCTCCTCCTTGCTCCCTCTACGCTCTGAGTCCGTCAGCTACGCTCTGCTGAGCCCACACTGTTAGACCCCACGTGGGCCAAGTCTGCTCTGATTGGTCTGCCAATCCGCTCTGTCATTATTGGTCAGCACGCTTCTCGGAAATGTCCCGCCTCTTTTACCATATTGGGAATGCAGCCACTGGCTCCGTCCGAGGGGAGCATAAACATTAGCACCTTAGCACTACTGTGCTACCGCAGGCTACGGCATATCGTGGGCGTGCTACAGAAGTTAACGGGCGCGCAACATGAGCTGCTGGGCTTGCCACAACGAGCCAATGGACTTAGATCAGTGATCTCACACTGACAATGACGGCGCACTGACAAATTTTTATCAAGGGGGGCTAGAACCGAGCGTTACATGCAGCTAATGCTACAGCTAACAGGAGGACGTAGGAGAAGCCGCGTTTCCGCGGACTTTGAATTTTTGCACATAGATGTGCTTAAACATGCACAGGACACTTGGAAAACACACTAAAGAGCATATAAAACCAGAAAAAAACATAATATGGGACCTTTAACACAAGTCAAAGCTCGGATGTGGATATTATTTATTCACAGTCATGTCCCCTTTGTACAACAAGCTAACGAGCTCTGTTGAGCAAGAAGAGCGAGTGTCAGTGTCGTGTAGAGCGCCCTCCTTCCTCTTTCCTCGTCCGTCTACGCGAGTGACAGAGAGGAGAATAGTCGGGGTAAAAATCGGGCTTTGTCAGGATGTGAAACCATTAGTGAACATGAATAAAGTTATAATGACATTGTGCATATTTAATGAAAGCCTATAATTGAGATAATCTGACACAGCGTGGTGTTTGCTCACGAGGAGGCATTTACTCTCTGAATGTAATACTATGCTTTTAAATGAGTTTCAAATGGCTTTTACTGTTTCACCTATTAATCAACAGATGTGAGGCAGTGACGAGTGATTGTTAAAGGATATTTATCGTCTGACTTCTCAAAGCATCGCTTGTGCCTCGTCTTTTGTCTGCGTCGTTATACACACCACATCATGTCTGCAGAGTTCTGAGATCAGAGGTGCAAAGACGCATGTTCCAGTCAATGAGAGGAAACGAAACTGAACATGAGTGAAGTGTGAAAATCGTACAGGTACAGCATCAGAATGAGAGCACGGCTTATAGAGAAGTGCTGACAGGTAGTGATGATGAATAAAGAACAGATGAGATTAATGAGCTCGTCTTCCTATAGGAGTAACTGGAGAGTTCACTTTTAATTGCTGAAAGGTTTCTGACTTATTTTCACCTCAGCTACCAACAAAGAAAACAGAGAAACTTTGAATAACTCACTGGGTCCGACCGATATGAAGGTTTTGTGGCCGATACCGATATCAGGTAGAGAAAAAAATGAGATACCGATATATCGGCCGATATCTTTCTTAGATCGATCTTCGATCTGTAGATATAGAGATAGATAAACATATTTATTGAGTTGATCCCTCAGTTATCAAACACTTGCTGAAAAGATTTAAAATAAAAGACAAGATGGTCACTCACTGGAAATTAACTGAGCATGTACGTGCATCACCGCTCGACTCTCTGCAGAGTGATGATGCTCGTTGTAATCCATATAGCGCCCTCTGCTGGTGACAGAGAGCTTCTAGGGAAAAACAATGACTGATGAATAAATCTAGTAATACAGACGCATATCAGAGATGAAAGCAAGCTGACGCCGATAGTCACTTGATATGCTAATATTGGCGATATTATCAGCTGGTGGATTAATCGGTAGGGCTCTAATTTCTGTATGAACTATTTACCTCTGATAAACACGACAACCTCTACTGCAGCCTCTAGGGACACGCTGATAGTCCACCATGTTTATTATGTGCAGAATATGAACACAAGAGCAGGAAGAGCTGGCTCGCAGGTGTCTTCTCATTAATTTCCGCCCTGAAAACCTGTTTGATTCAAGTTCGACATTTTTCACTGAAGCCAGAGTCGCCTGAGTCACTTCTTATGAACACATCCAGTGCAGACACTCTGTCCTTGTTTCACTTTCTCTCTTTGTTTAGTCATCAGATGCCCTGTCCTTCGCTTGGCCACACACACACACACACACACACACACACACACACACACACACACACACACACACACACACACACACACACACACACACACACACACACACACACACACACACACACACACACACACACACACACACACACACACACACACACACACACACACACACACACACACACACACACACACACACACACACACACACACACACACACACACACACACACACACACACACACACACACACACACACACCTCACACACTCTCTTCTTCTCTTTTGTATTTACTCTCTCTCTCTCCCTCTGCCCCTCGGGGACTCTGAGAAACATCAAGAGAGAAATCCAGAGGATTCAGGCTCACACCCGCCGCTCGCCCCGGAGAGCTATCACTGCAGGGTGCTGGGGGGGAAAAACAATGTGAGGCGTGATCTATATCAGACAGCTACTCCAGCGGGGGAGAGAGAGGAGAGAGAGAGAGAGAGAGAGAGAGGGGAGGAATAATACACTGCAAATACTTTATCTTGTTGAGGAATGACTGTGTGGATTCTCTTTGTAGAAGGAGCGGAGGGAGGGCTCTCCAGGGAGACAAACACAGAAGGAGATAAAGGAGTTCTTTCAATGGAGGGGGCAATCAGCCACTCAGTGTTATCGCAGTCAAACAGGGGCTTTGTTTCCTATCCTGATCAATATACATTCATAAAGATATTTCATCTAATAAAGCCGACTGTATGGAGAGAATCCTCATGACTAGCTCAACGCTCAATCTTTCATTTTATTTTAAAGCTGTTTTCTTTACGATTTAAACGACTGAATAATCAGCATTTCTGAGGGTGTAATCATCGAGTCGGTTTGTTTGGAAGAGGAGGAGACCTCCGTGAATAATTTGGCTCGTGATAAAAAATCTCAATAGCTCATTATTTTACAAAAACTCCAGAAAATCTTCACCTAGAAACAATCTGAGTGGCGCTGACGTGCTGGTTATTAACCTGAAAATGCTTTATTTAATAAGCATAGCTCAGATTAATGCAACATTTATTGGTTACACCATACACAACGTATTTGTGATTCTTTGAGTTAGATTCAGACTTTTGCAATGTTGGGGGTTGACGGACGAGGGTGCGTGAAGCCGTAACGGACCGGAGCGGACATGCAATGCACGCGTATCTGGTGGAAGTGTGGGGCTGTTTAACGCCTATCTTCAAAACTGGAACTATTATGTTTCAGGTATGTCTACAATGAATGCAAACAGAGCAACATCATGTTAGGAGTTCCACAAGGCTCAAATCCTCCGTTATTCATCTTGTGCAGGCTTTAATTGGTCCTTTTTGCAAGTTTTTTGCTTTTTTTGCTTTTACATCAACCTAATCTAACCAGAATCTAAACCAGTTGTGAACATTACAAATTTGAATCGGTAAATTTATTCCCATTTAAACATATTGAATTTTTCTGAATTTTTTCAGATCAATCTGTAAACTGTTCTCATGGAAACCTTCGTTAAGGCTGTACTCAACTCAACACATTTATGAGACTGGTGTCAGACTTTAACTAGTCTTAATAACACAAGTGAGGGAGCACACACTCTATAAAATATTTCAAGGGCTTAGTAAATGTAACAGTAATATAAAGGTATTATTGCTTGAAAAATATGACTGAACATCATTATGATGAGTATTTGGGTTAACTATATCAAAATGTATGAGTAAAAATGAAACAGAAATCTTTGTGTGAAATGTAAATATATAAAGTAAATTTATTTCATTAAAAAAAAGTATGACTTGACTGACAGATTACATTGTTTAAATATTTTATAATAATTATTGTATGTTTCATCGATATTTTTGAGAATAAACTATGAATAGCAATCAGTTTAAAGAACTACAATTATTACACAATTTAACTTAATATTATTTGTAATTTGACTAATCTACTTTTAAAAAAAAGTACGCCGGCGGAAGTGACGACATCATTCGGTCCGGTTCAAACCTGAGCATGAAATATCAACCGACCAGCATTACTATCATGTCGACGATATTCATTACACCTAATTTGACTTGTTAGCAAACTTCAGCTAGTTGACATGTGCTATTCATTGTCTTCTGTACAACTAAACTTACGTTAGCCCTAGCCTTATTAAACCTACACTATTCGGTTACACAACGGCAATGACCGTGTAAAAGTTGAACCGTTTAAAAAAAAAATTTGATCTTGGACCACGGAGCTATATGCGGCGGAGGCGGGGGGAGGGGTGCGCTTTCTGTTTAGCTTATTTTAGCTCTTTGTTAGCTGTTGAGCTACTATGCTTAGCTTGTGAGTCACACACGCATTCATTCATTTCTGCTCTAAGAGAGGATTAAAATATGTTCACCTAAATGTAGGTTGAACGGGTGTATTGATAAAGTTTGGCTTTTTACTTCAACTCTGGTTATCTACAGGTTATTTCACTGCACCACCGTGACCTCCCTTGTGTGCGCGCAGCACTGATAAACACCAAGCAGACTATATTTTTTAACATCTCTAAATATTTTGTAATTTTTATGATAAATGAATAAACGCATGTTTCCAAATTGAAATCATATTACATTTTTTTTCTCGATTTTTCATAACCATTTAAGGTTTACTGAACGGTTCCATATGTAGATGTGTACAAGCCAAATTACTTTCTACTCTGACGACAGACGCAGATAGCTCCGTCCTGTTTACATTCTGACTGCTTTACTTTTCAATATCACATATGCTCAGTCCTTCTCCAGATGTGCTTCTTCTTCTTCGTCTTTCCCCTCGAGGCTAATGCCCGCTAAGGAGCTACAGAGATGGCATCGTGCACGCTTTCCCAGCCGTCGAGAGCCAGATTTAATACGAAGATATAATGCATTTTTCCTTTTAATTTTTGGTGCTTTAATTCACTTCTGGGACTTGGTGAAACTGGGAATAGTGGTGGAAAGTTAGTAGGATGGTAAAGCGGAGATAAAGTTAAACAGAGAGACGGGAGAGAAGATTTTACTGAGAAACTTGTTCACAACTCCTGCAGCACAAACATCAAGCAGGAAAAGTTGGCTTTCACTGGACTCTTCATTCTAATGCAACAGACAGCCTCATTAAAAAAAGAAACCCTGCACAAAGTAGGAGCTCGTTTTTGTGATCTTTGTCTTCTGAAGCGTGAGCCAAGGGGGCGACGAGAACGACAACGGTCTCAGCAAGAGCCAATCATCAAACTCTACTGTCATATCCAATCAGTGACCGTCCAGGTCTTCCATAACCAGGTTGTGTAATTCTCTCTCTCTCTGTGTGTGTGGATTGATATTTCTACCAATATTTAAACACGCTTTCATAGAGGTTCGACTTCTTCTGCTTTCCTTAGCACACAGAGAATTTCAGCATTTGAATTATCATCATGAATAAAACATCATCATTGTGCAGAGGAAAATCTCAAACAGAAAGATATCATTAACATTTAGAGAGTTAGAAAACAGCAGAGAGCCTCAGATCATGATTTCAGGACCATTTGGCCTCACATTTGATAAATTACAGTTTTATCTGTTCTCATTAAGGTTCTAGATGATTATTTTTGTCTTTATTCAGACTGAATCTCTGCCATCTTCTGCACAGTTCACTGTGCAATGGTACGATTAACATTTTAGCATATTGCCGCTTCTAGATTCAGAGGTGTGAACGTTTTAATCAAACCTCATTAAAGTCAAATCACAATCAAACCGAAGGTTATTTGGGGAATGAAGATTATCAAATACCTGCTGAACGTCACCAACAATGCTCCACCAGAGCAGACTGCAACTCACCATTCAATAAAAGGAGAAGAAGAAGAAGAGGCTTCTAAATATCTGGTAAGCACACGACCGCCCTGTTAGATTAAAGACTAGCTCTACCCTGTCAATTTTCGTGCACTAAACAGGTCTCCACGATATGAGAAAAATATCAGATGTGCAGCTGTGTTTCAGTTTTGCAATAACGAGATTAATTGGGATGAATAAACAAATATTAAAGAGTACATATAAGCTATAACTCAAACATATTATGACTTTCTTTCTCTGGGGTTGAACATGTCGCTCCTGAATCCAGAAAGGAATATTTTCAGGACTAAACTGGCACCAGGTGGCAACAACCCAATGGAGAAGTGCAAAAAGCAACATTTTGCTTTTTTTTGCCTTTATATCAACCTAATCTAACCAGATGTCTTTAGATTTCCCAATTGTCCACTGACTCTTAACTAAACTCTAACTTCAATTTCGTTTACATTGATCTAACACATAAAATCTAATTCTCAACAAAACACAAGCTGGAACCAACTACGAGTAGGAACAAATATGACTTATTAAAACATTTACTTTCTGGTGGTTTTTCTTTTGGGGCGTTCAATGGGATGAGTCAAGGACTGTAGACAAAACTTTACTCAATCAGGTTTCAGTACTCGAGTTTTAGTCACACAAAGAATCCAAAAAATCAGGTTCATGCTTTGACAAAGTTGTCACAATTTAATTTCCATCAGTTCAAATTCTTCCACGAGTCACTTCTCATATCTCGCTCAGAATAAAAAACCTTCCACAAACACACAGACACCAGTTCTCAGGACTTATGCCATGACTTTGTTCAAAATACAACCATTCAGTTGCAAAACTGTGAGGCAGAACTTGAACAAACTTCCAAACTATAAAAAGAGCATTTCCTAATTTTACCCTTTTTAAAGGTTCAAACTTATTAAGGAACTTTAAATCTCTGATGTGTCTGACTTGAACACAAAATATAATGTCATTTAACTCCCTAATGGCAGCTCTCCATGTTCAGTTTCATTATTCTTGAGGGGCACTTTTGTTGGGACACCCGCCCACAGTATATACGCTTCTTGTGATTCCATTACAAACAGTAAAAGCTGCATACAAATCAATAGTCCCCTGAACACATCACTTAGGCTATCAACATGTTTAAGTATCGACTCCAGAAAACACTGCTGTGCTGTCATTCTCCCAAAGCGATGTTCAAATTTAAAAGCAAAATGGCTTCTTAAATATTCCACAGAGAGGCTTTCTCATTCCTTCCTCTAGTTACACTCCGTCTCCGTCTGAGATTCTGTCATTAAAAATTCAAAAGTCTACAGTATGCTGTTCACTTAATGTCTGGGTGTCAAATAAAGTAGAATACAAAGGCACACAATGTTTTAGCCAGGAATTATTGATTATTCTTCTCCTGTGGGGGAAAAGTTATGTTGAGGAAAGTTTCATCCAGCGAGCAGCAGGAGAGCGACGAGTGTTTAATGAGTAATGAGTAAAGATGAGAAACCAAAAGGAAACCAACAGAAAAACATTGAAGAATACAAGGAGAGTTCTGCAGGTTTTATGTTTCCCTTACCTCGCCAAAGACGGCTTCTCCATCCTGCTGACATTTCCAGTAAAAGATACACTTTGTACGACACTGATAACAGTCCATATGTGCTCCAGCAATTTAAGGGGAACTCAGGTATTTCTCAACCTAGACTTTGGATAAATATTTAAAGGGGACATATTCTGAAAAATCCACTTCTACAGTTTTTTTGAACATATATGTTGTCTACTGACCCACAAAATGTGAAATAAACACCATCCAGTCCTTTGTTTGTGGTCTGCATAAGTCTTACAACACAGAGAAAAATGCTCTGTTTCAAACGTGCTCTCCTTGTGATGTCACAATGGGATTCTGGTAAAAAAAAAAAAAAATCCCCTCCCCTCCCCTGGTATCTCCACCCATGGACTCCACCCCCAGCCTACAACAAAACTTTTGCACAGGTCGGCCATTTTTATTCTCGGAAACATAATGCAGCAGGTTCATTAGAGCACGGAGATGGTAGAGGTGGCGTGCAGACAGTCTATGGTCGTGCAGCGATCACAGGGAATAAACGTCACCACCCCTTCCCACTCGCTCCAGGTGAATTCTCCTGATTATATCCTGCTGCGTTCTCACATCAGCTCACTCTGACTTAACGCAGAACATTTACTAGGGGACTGTCAGTCAGTAAAAAGTTTGGGGGAAAATGTGTCTGTGTTTGCATCGTTTTCAGGAGTTTTGTGCAAATGTGAAAGCACTAAGTGACCATTTGGTAGAACAGGTTTTTGCTGCAATAGATCACTCCAGCCTGCAGGATCTAGACATGCTGCAATGATTGCAACAGACATGGAAGTCACCTGATCAAAGTGCGTCCACTAAAAGTGTTTTTTTTGTTGTTGACAGGCTCAGATTGTTGTTCTGTGTCTCCAGTGTCTGACAGCATTAAAGAAAGGATCCCTGCAGAGTGAGACGTTTTTGTCAAAGAGATTTCTTAACCAGAAAAATCGGTTCAATCGTTCTTAATGTTGCAGCTTAAGTTGGAGTCAAAGTGTGTTTGCCTGCATTCAAACGTGAAGCTCATCATGAAGAATTCAGGATGTTTTCAGGAGTTTAGTGCAAGTGGAAATAAAGCAAAAGACTGACTTCAAACATGAAACCTCATCATTCAGCTGATCTTTAATGTCCAGGAGACGATGTTCATTTGTGTTTCGTGTGTTTGTCAAACATTAAGTCATTTCTAAAAAAAATTATTTACTTTCTTTCACTGACTTATCAGTTTGCCTGATTGGGTGCGTGGGTTTGTATGTGTGCAGGTATATGTTTTTAAGTTTATCTATGTAAGAGGGGACATGTACATGTATCTATATGTGTACGACAACAATCCTATTCGCTTACCCATCCCGGCATATTACTTTTACCCACAATGGCTTTGCCAAGCTTTGAATTTTCTTGTTTGTTTATTTGTCTCACCACTATTACCACCTCATTTTATAAGAATGTTTAGACAACTGTGTCTTATGCCTGTTTTATTGTATCTCTTTACTTTCTGAAAAACGTTTGTATCTTTGACTAGCTGCAAAACATGTTTCAATTTTGCTCTGAATAAAAATTTAAATTAAAAAAAATAAAAAGTCATTTCTAAGATCTCTGTGATGTTGACAGCCTGTCGTGCAGTAACACCCGGAGTTCTTTGTGTCCAATGACTCAGCTGAAAAACATCCGTTAAAAAACGCCGCTTCACATCCTCTCGGGTTCTTCCCCACTGATGATTTAAAACCTCATATCAGCAGATGTCCCCAGAGATGACCTCACATTTCTTTTCCCGTAGAACGCAGAAATTAGGGACAAAAGCACACGGGGGGGGGGGGGGGTCAATCAGAACTGGAACATTAACTATGAATGTGAGAGTGCAGCAAAGAAAGACACTGATTCAGCCTAAATCAAAGGACAGTGTGTTTAAGAAGACCCTGGGGTCCCGGTGACAGCTGCATGCAGGATGCTGCGGCGCTGATCAACTCTCCACGTCGCAGCCAAATCCTCCCATAAACAGCTTACTCTTACACTTCCTATATCCTAAATCCCTGCAGACTTCATCACTTCACCTCGCCCTTCATCACTCTCTCTCTCAGTTCAAGTATTCCTGAGCTCGTCCCCGTCTTAATGACTCACTCACTTCTCTCTCTCTCTCTCTCTCTCTCCTTCTTCCCTCGCTCGGATGGAGTGGAGGGATGGATCAGTGTGAGAGCTCTCTGGAGGGGAAAGTGGTTCCCTATCTGTGCACTGATGATTGTTAGAGGCTGCGTTCACCTTCCCTCACACCTGGCAGACTTTCAGAGTGTGTGTGTGTGTGTGTGTGTGTGAGAGACGGAATAATAACCAGATCCAATGATACGCCGCAAACCATCCCCGCTCTTCCTGAAAAGCAGGAACATTTACATATAAATAAGTGTGGGTTTCACTCGTCTTTATCTGCGAGTGATTCGACACAGCAGTCATTCAAACGTGCTCTGAACACCTACTTTAGACGAGACGCTCCCGGTCTTATGAGAAATTAGGTTCCTCTTGTTGGATGTTCTCACTTTGTATTCATGTCAAAGGGGGGAAAATAACAAAAGCGTTTTCAGCGGTTAACGTGGGGAAAAATGTTTTATAATCATTTCACCAAACAACAAATGGAAATAAGCGACAGACCTGCCTCATAAAGACAGAAGGCCCAGCAGCTGTTCTGTACGAGCATGAGCAGCAAGTCGGTTTCACATGAAAATATCGAGATAACTTCAGGAGGACTGCTCCGGATATTCTCCTGATCTGGTTGTTCACACATGCACCTCACAGCAGGAGACTATCCCTGTCAGACAGAAGGGGGCGGGGCCTCCTGAGGTAAGACGTGACTTAAAAAAAACAACGCAGAAGAAGCAGCAGAGTCCTCTATACGACACTATAATGAGAATATGTGTCTTTCTATCAATGCTACGTGTAGTTGAACAGAATCTCAATGTGAACTAAAGAGTGGAGAAGAACATACTGGAGAACAGGAAACATAATGCAGCAGGTTCATTAGAGCACGGAGATGGTAGAGGTGGCGTGCAGACAGTCTATGGTCGTGCAGCGATCACAGGGAATAAACGTCACCACCCCCTCCCACTCGCTCCAGGTGAATTCTCCTGATTATATCCTGCTGCGTTCTCACATCAGCTCACTCTGACTTTCTGTAGAATAAATACGAGGAGGCTGGAGGAGAAACTCCGGGTGAAGAGAGAAACATTCAGCTGTTTGTGTGATCACACGACGCTCAGCATGGAAACATCAGGAGTGTTTCAGGAGTTTTCTGCAGGTGTGAAAGCACTAGTAGTCCGTCTACTCGGCTTGATCCAATCCAGTGAACGTGTGAGGACTCTCTCTCAAAATGAGTGACATTCTCGATACTGTCGAGACATTATCTGAAGCAATATCGCGCTCTCCTACAGTCGAGTCCAGCTGTTTGTCATTTTTAAACCGAGTGTCCTGCATGGAGGTTGATATGTTCTTATTATTTATTATTTATTATTTTTAGTCGCTTTTTAAAAACTGGAGGCAAACTTTGGCAGAACACGAGGAATTCCCCTTGTGCAAAAGAAGTGGTTACTTGTTATGAAGCTTGCAGAAATAATTAGAGAACTAAAAATAACTCGGGCTCAGATAAACCCAACATGGCTCATTCCAAACTTTTAAAGTGTTACTTAGGAAAACAAGAATGTACAAATGAAGATTGATTGATGATCATTACGTTTTAGGGTTACAAACCTAAAAACTAGCCATTACAGCAATTGTAGCGATGCATACAAATCACGGGGTGCAGACATGGAGGCGTCCTCGTCACTAGAAGTGAAACATGATGTCTCTTTTCTTTCACAAACTGTCTCAGGCTGAGAAAGCACACATCGGTTCAGCCGTAACAGAGTTGACATTGACTGGCTAAGGCTGATGAAATCTGCTGGTATGCAGGCGATCTTTATCGTATGGATGGGCTAATGAATCAGCTCTGCGTTGATCAAATCAGCAGAGAGAGAGATTTGAGGTTTGATAAGAGATCAGCAGTCAGTCAGAGACGGAAAATAAAGCTTCCAAACATTCCCCTCGATTAATCCATTCAAAGATCTTATTTCAAGCTAAAGTCAAACAGTCTTTCAAATAACACAATCTAGAAGCTCCATTACATGAGAAAATAATCTTCTTCCTGTGTAGCTTCATTGAGGTCTAGTTTCCACTTACTTACATTAGCAGCAGCTGTGTGTTAGAAGAAGAGCGTGTCTGTGCTCATGTGTTAGTGACTCCAACATGTGACGATACAGATTTGGATGCAAACTGCATTCCTCCGAGCTGAGCTGCACTTGAGTCATGTCGTGTTTGTATAGTCACAAGTGTGTCTCGTCCTTCGGGGGGGGGAGAGAGATAATCAAACCATTCATGTGTGCAGCAGGGAGGGGTCACCGTCGCTGCAACAACAGTTAGGCTGAGGGAAATGTTCTCCACTCAGAGCCGATCCGAGCTAACAGTCTTTATTTTAAAAAAACATCAGGGATTTTAATATTTACTGCCTGAGTCATGTGAGGGATGATTTTTTACGGCTCCACACAAAGACATTAAACAAAAGCCTGCACATCAATTTAAAAGAGGGAGATCCATTTTACATTCAGAGCTAGCTTTCTGAGCTAAGAGTTAGCTAACATTAGCTACAGCTGGTAGGCAGCTGCTAGCTTGCCGTTGTGTATCGCTGGGACCAAAATTCAAATTCATCAAATAATGTTTTCACAAAGTTTAAATGTTTGATTAGGAAGCCTTCTGGTCTCCTCCCTTTGGAGGTCTGCCGGGCACGTCTATAGGCAGGAGACCCCAAAGTAGACATAGAACACGCTGGTGGACTAACGTATCCCTTCTGGCCTGGGGACTCATCGGGATCCCCCAGGTGGTGCTGGAAAACGTCGCTGGGGAGAGGGAGGTCTGAGGCAACCTGCTTAGCCTGATGGTCTCCAGTTTTTGAAGGTCTCGGTTATGTCTTGGAATCTAAATCATTTTTACTCTTTCTCTTCTCGGTCTCAGACTGGGCGGACTCTGGATTTTAAATCAAGACCGGTTAAGACCACCACTGATCGGCTACTTTTCCACGTCATTCCTGTGATCAGAAGGAAAACGCCTCTTTCTAAAAGAACAGATGTTTTTCATTCATTTGTAGTTTGATTTTTATCCCCCAGTTACGACCTACAACCTTCATGGTGTAATGCTCTTAGTTAGTGACACGCCCCCTACACACAAGATGATGATTTTTCAGAGATATTTACGGTCTTGGTCTTCTCTCGGTCTCATCCTGTCTTGGTCTTGGTCTTGGTTTTGACTCGGTCTCGATCCCTAAATGTCTTGTTCTTGGTTCGGTCTCAGAGCACTCTGGTCTCGGTTATTGTGGTCTTGACTACAACACCAGCACAACACGATGATTTCACTTGTATTTTTTAAAAGTAGTAAAAAATAAACTCAGCAGGTTAAAAGTGTTTGAAATACAAACGATGCAGATTATGAAACAGATGGAGGTTTAAAGCTCAAAACAAACTGACGGCCCTCTCGGTTGTGTAACAGTTTTAAGAGCGTCTGACTCCTTCCCTCGGCTCGTTATCTGTTTTGGACGAGAGCCTCTTTTCTCTGGTCGTCATAAAAGGGGTTACACCGTCCACGCTTTGTCGTAAAAGTAGATCACACTCCATGCAGGCGAGCAGCATGATAGCATTAACCTGTAACACAAACACGGCGCTGGATGGCCGCCCCTCACCTACACACTGCAGACCTGCCGAGCACAAACACAACACTTGGAAAATAAATAATGACTCAAAGGAGCCCACACAGCAGACCGGAGAGGACTTCATGCTGGATTACTGTGGGTGTTACACATTTTAAAAAAATCAGATTTCAAACAAAATCCTCTTCAACAAGTTCAGCCTCACCGCTGGAGAACGAGCCGGTGTGAAAAGGTGAGCGAGGAGCAGCCGGGGAACGTGTAGCTAATGAAACTCTGCCTGTTTGGAGGTCGAACAGTTCTGCCGACTGCGCTGCCCGTCACAGCACACCCCCCCCCTCTGAAACAACAGCCCACGCTTTCAAGAGCTCTCAAATCATCGCATACAGATTCCTCCGGGCTCGGAGAACAGGACCTGCATTGCTAAAGCATGTGCAGCACAGGCCCGGGGGCAGCCTCGGCGCCTGCTAAATGGGCCGTGTTGGACGCCGATATTCCAGAGAGAAGTGCTGAACGAGGAGTTTGTTTGAATCCCAGCAGAGGAAAAAAAAAAAAAAAAAAGCATGAGGACGTTTTTAAATGTGTTGATTACAAGCTGGAGATCAGTGAGGAAACATTGATTACAGCACGCTATGTGGAGGGAGCTGCAGGGCGAGAACTCGTACAAACCTTCACATGAACACAACTGATCGATAAACCTGACTTCACATTACAGTAGAAACAGCAGCAGGCGGCTGTGACTCTTCTTAAAGGTCAGGAAATCAGGTTATAGAGAGTGCAGAACATTAACTGTCAGACATATTATCTGCAGACTTTATACTGCTAGATTGAAAAAAAGTAGAACAAATGACCTGAAGGCTTCTTTATGCTAGACATCCCAGAATGCAATGCTCTAAGTTTAAAGGTGCAGAAGTGTTTAGCAGCCCTACACCCGTCAGTGAGGGAGGGGGGCAGATTCTAACCTGGACAGCCCACTTGGAGGACTATAGCCTCCTTTAATCGGATGCACGCACTAACCACAAGGCTACTGGCGCCCATCAGGTGATGATGTCACAGTGAGCAGGTCATCACCACATCAGAGGTCATAACAGCTGATCAGGTGAAGATGAGGTCATTAAAGGTCGTGTGAGGAACTTTCAGGTTTTATGACAAAACAATTAGCGTTTTATCGACCTGGACGGTTATCGGGGGGCTGATATTCAGCGTTTGGTTGATTATCTGTAACGGTGTTTAATGTTTGATCGTCGATCAAATTTATGAATTTTAAAGTTGCGCTACTTTGGCTCCGCTGAAGGTGTGTCTCTCGCTCTGCGTCTGTTTTCACTCACCACTCTGTGGCACCCGAAGCCCCGCCCACAACACTACCTGATTGGCTAGATGGCACACGAATAACAGTCAATCCAACACCGTAGCCTGGGAGCCTCTGAGCCTCTCCTTCGAGGCGATAAACTCTGTTGTTTTGAGGTTTTTTAAGATGCAGCGGTCAGGTATGTTTGTCACATGTCAGGGGCGTTTTTAGTGTGTTTAACCCGAACACAACATACACAAAGAAGACAAGAGACATCCAGATCTCAGCGACCACATCTTACTACTCGTTGGTTTTAAGAGTTGCACGGGAGCGAGAGCATGTGTGAGCGAGGATCATGGTCAGATACAAAATGTTTTCATCTCAGAAATCCTTCATTCATCACCTCGGCCGTTCTTAAAGAACCTAAACCTCGCGCTCAGTGAAGCGTAAACAGGAAGGATGATATTGAAATAATACATATTTAATGTAGTTTTATACGACACATATCTTATCATTTCATTCACGTAGCTGCAGCCTTGTGGCAGTCTCGCTTAAGTGTATGCTTTGCATATAGCTAAGACCAAACTTCCCAGATATGTGAGTATGAATATTACATGTCGCATACAGAACAATAAACGGTGAAAACACAGAAAACTAACTTATAATGTGCCTGTTTCCAAACAAATATATTTTGACTGTAAGTGTCTGCAGCTGTGTGAAGTGATGATGAAAACATCCAGACATAAGCAGCCGATAACAAAGTGATGATGTGACGGTGGATGATTGTGTTTCTGCTGACGGCTGCAGACGGCTCCACCGGTTTTTAATTTGCACAAAATCGTCACTTTCCTGATGAGTGTCTTGTTTTGTTGGAGGATGTTTTTAAATGTTGGAAGCAGCCACACACAAAAAAAGAGCCAATTATCACGGTTTAGTTTGGAGTGTTTGTTATGATCTGCAGCCTATTAACTGGTGCATTACAGGTGGAAAAGATGCTGCAGGAAGGAAGAGAATGCTGATGCACATAATGGATGGAGATGGAGGAGGAGGAAGAGACGGAGGAGAAGGAGGAGAAAGAGTGTTGAGAGAGTGTGACATGTGGTAGTTTTATAAATTTAATACATGTGGCTCTAATAAAAGCTGCTTACTCGCCGTCTGTGCTCCGTAATAAAAGAACAAATTATGTGTTTCTGTCCAAAGACTGAGACTGCAATCTAAACCTGAAAAACATTAAAAATATAAACATAAAGAGAACATGTGAAATAAAGTTGTAAAGGTCCAATCAGTGAGATGTGTAGAGAGTGAAATGATAAAGTGATCTTACTATATGATCAGACATTAAGGAAACATGTTGAAGTGCTGGCTTCTCTGACAACAATGCAGCAGCCAGTATGTCCTCCTTCTAACTTTAGATTCTGCTCCTGAATGATCTGGATTTGTTTGGACCAGAGAAGGTAGGCGGTTTTAAGACACCCCCACACAGCCGTTTTGGACGCCCCTCGGTTTCCCAGATATGAGAGCAGTTATCAGGTCAACAGGTGTTGCAGCGATGGAAGCGGGCAAGAGAAGTGGTTCAGATAGAAGTGATTGTACCCGACCTAAAAAGCCTCTGCATGTTTCTAATAAGCTCCACGAGCAGAAACGTGCTCAAACTAGGATCAATATTGGAGATGCTTTTGAAAAATGGAGAGAGGTTAGAACACAGAAAGGTTTACAGACCCATGCAGAGCTGGATAAACACTGAAGCTTCAGTGTCCACCACATGGCAAATTGATGAGCATCGACCAGCAAAGAAAGCAGAGTGCTAACAAGCGTCTGTAGGAGGAGTACTGTAAGAGCTTTACAGACTCACAAACGTACAAGTATGAAGTGTTGACATCACGTTTACTGTTGACTCAGTTCAACTTCTAGAACAGCGACACAATCGTTAATTTCACAGAAGGGGCGGGACTCCTGATACCAGCTTAGTCAACAACAATGGCGGAGGAGACGCTGGTCTGCCTCGTCTTCTAGGGGGAACAGTTTGAGGTGTCGAGCTGCTGCTGATGTCAGGACACGACTCCTTTACATGTTTTCTTTGTGATATTTCTTTGAGTTAAAGCAAATATAAAACAAACGGAGCTAAAACACACCTGAAGGACATTACAGAAGTTAACTTTTGTAACCATAGAAACAATGAGCGCTGGTGAGAAGCGCTCTGAAACGGAGGTTGTGGGCGCTGTCAGTGCAAAAAGTGCCATCTGTGGACACACGCCTTTACACTGAGAAACAGCAGTGAAAACGAGCCAACTCATAGTATTTAAAAATCGTCTAATAAATGTTTTTTTGTCACATAAAATGTCTCAAACATTTCGCTGATATCCACTCATTGATCAGAAAACTATTCCAGGCGTTCAAGTGAAGCATGAAGAACTATTTCTAACACAGTTAAAGCATCGTATTGGATTCCTGCAGAGCCTGAAACTGAGTATGTACCCGCCTCAGAGCAGATTTTTGACCTTCTGCAGATGGGAGGCTAAAGTGACTGCTGCAGGACATAAACTAACTCTACTGGATAAAAGAAGCATCTTCTGATTCCTGACTGACAACGTACCTCTGGCTGGGAACGAGGATGCATTTGTAGACCAGATGATGTAATTCCACCCAGATGTTGCTGGAAGCGGATAATACCTCATGATGACCTTGGACCTCCAAAATCGAATCAGTGCATCTTTGAGTCTGAGAGGACTTTTGTGCCAATTTTGAAGCCAGTCCCTCGAGGCTATCCTGAGAAAGTCAGAAACGACCTGACAACACAGTTTCAATTCTCTCTGTGGACAAAATACTCCAACGACACCAAACTCCACGGAGAAAATCAGTAACTTTTCATTGCAGGATTCAGGAGTCGCTGAACTACAATTCATTTATCGCTTACGCTTTTATCCAAAGTGAAGAACATCAGAGAGTAAGCGAGGATCTAGAGAGGAGGAGACAACGACAGGAAGTGAAAACAAACAGCTTTAAGTCTGATGGGACACACAGGTGCTGACAGGAAGTGACCAGAGGAAGAGCACGACATTGACAGCAGTTCCTCTGAGTTCTAATCAGCATCAAAACCATCCTAAACATCATCGTCATCATCATCATGAAGGTCTTAGGTGTTCATAAAGAGCTGGGTCTTTAGTTTTTTCTTAAAGGTGCAGAGGGACTCTGCAGATCGAATGGAGTTTGGTAGTTTGTTCCACCACCGGGGGGCGACAGAGGAGAAGAGTCTAGTTTGAGTCTTAGGGCCCTGTTGTGAAGGTTGGATCAGTAAACAGCTATTTAGACCCTAAAATATAAAATAGCAGATTAACCCTTTTAGTCTGGACTTGTTGTTCTTGTACTGGACTGACCGTAAAGGGTCGTCTCGCTGTGTGTTGACCTTTGTACAGGGAAAAACACACACACTCCAACATGTGCTGTTGACGACATTAACTGCAAACATCTCTTTTGAAAGGAGGGTTTTGTTCGAGTCTAATTGCCTCCGAGAGTTTCAGTCCACATGACCGTGCAGCATGCAGGGTGATGATGCATCTTCATACCACTGCCCATCACACAGGCTGACCTTTCATCTGCCCGCCTGACGGTCGAGGAGGCTGCTCAATATATTCAATTAAAAGTTCATTTCCTCTCATTTCTAACACAGACTGCTGCCAGAAGTCGAGCCAAGACAAGCGCTGGGAGGAATCAGGAATTTAAACACTGTTGTGGTTTCAACCGTGAAAGTCCATAAAAAAAAAAAACGGATTTCTGTGACATAATCGTCTGAAATCTTGGGTTACTCTACTGTACTGCTGTTCTCCTCCTCTGAACTGATGCCTTTTATGGACACAAGCACAAAGAGGACGGAGCTCATTCTGCTGTATGGCTGGAAAATAAAACATCTGTGCTCAACACTGTAAGCGTTCAAACCAATATCAAACTCACTTGAAGTACAATACAAAACTTTACACGACCATATATTTATGTTTGAACATGCAGTGAAAAGCCATGCTTCTTGGATTGAGGAAAATGTAAACGAATTACACCTGAATCCATCGTGATTTAATCTTATTTCACACACAGGAGCATTAAAACGCGCTATAAATCATGCTAATCCTTGTTTTTAGAATAAATAACCAACTCTATTCCAATCGGCTCGATGGCTAAATCTCCATAGTGCCTGTGTCTCCTCTTTTCCTCCTTGAATCCCCCGCTAACTGTCCTAAATGTATTATGCAGAATAAGCGACGTGGCCAAATTGCCAGTTTTTTAAATGGAATTTGGCGCACGCAGCTCAATCCAAATGAAAGTGTGATTAGTTGAAGACGCCCTTGTGTAAAAAGCTGGCCCTAAACACACATTTCTAATTATTCCTTACATACAATGAAAACATGCTGAGCTTGTTTTTTTTTTTAGCACATTTAGTGAATTGTGTTAATTTCGGCTTGACATCAACGACACAAAACTGACAAAAATAACAGAGCTGTCACCTTATTCCCACTTTCAATCCCTCAGATGACTTTACACATCTGGAAACTGAACAAAAAAAATGCACGCTGACTCGCATACAAACCACAAGAAAACACACGAATGTTGCTTTTTGTAAAATATAATGTACTTTGCACATTTCGGCTTGATATCCTCAGACCAACCTGAAAACATTGTGTCACCTTATTTCCCCCCCGATGACTGTATATTGTCGGTGGGAGTAACCGCGGACCCGGTGAGGAAAGCAGAGATGTTATCACTCTGTTATTCTGTGACTTTTCGGATGCAGTCAATGGAAATTATAAGAATTAAATCATAAGGTTCAGGAAAGCTGTTATGAGTCATGTGTGCTTTGTGTTTTTGCCTGATAAGCGACGCGGTGTTAAATTGCCAGATTTTTAAATGGGATTCGGCCTGGGCAGCGCTCTTTCGGAAAACAGCTAATTACGACATGAAAAAGTTTCACCGCCCTGTCAACACTCATCCACCGCCTTAAATAAAACCTGTCTGAACATTTAAGACACTTTAAAGCTTTAATACATGCGTGTGTGTTGGGTTTTGGCGCTTCTACACGCAACTGGTAGATGCAAGAAGAAGAAGTTTTACACAGGAGCACGTCGGCTCTTTTCTTTACCTTGTTCTCCGGTGTCTCCGCTGCCTCGGACCAGTCCGCCGTTCAGCAGCAGAAAAGAGAGAAAAACGAGCAAACGTCCACATGTTGCCGGTGATATTTGGGCATTTTTCTGCCTGTGTTTACTGTACATCCCTGTGACCCTCGGTACCGCCGACCGTCCTCCCTTTCCTCGCCGTTGTTCAACTCTGCCTCCCTCTCCGAGTCCTCCGAGCGTCAAACTCCGACGAGTACGGAGCTCCACCTCCGGTCTGAACCGTCAAAATAAAAGCCCCCTGTCTGTGTTCACACCATTTACTTAAAGTGGACATAGCATGTATACAAGAGCACCCTAAACCTGCATTATTTCTAATGGCCAGCAGGAGGAGACACCAGATGTTAAAAAATAATTATTCTATAGAAGTCTATGAGGAAACAAGCAAACTTTCACTTCATTTATTCCTTCAGTTAACATCGTCCTATGAGTTTCTGGTCACAATCTATGTGTCCAAGTCCTCTAAAATACAGCATGATGATTATTTGATAAATGATGGTCCCTTTTAGATGAAAGAGAAAATTAAGTAGGAACGGATTAAGGGGAGGGAGCAACTTTTTGATCCATTTGATGTCAACCAGCATGAAACCAAAACAGCCTTTGTTTGGCCACACCTCCTCCATACTGAAGCCTCCGCTCTCCTCCAGAGAACACCCCTCTCCACTCACGGAGTTGTGAAATGTAACGCACCATAATTAAGCATGATTGTCAGAGTAGAGGAGAACGAGGGAGAGGAATCGAAAAGAAACTAAGAATACTGAAACTGACCTAAGAATCTGTTCTGCCCGGACTATACCCACCTGAGGGACCTTTGACCTTTCACGGTAGGTTAAATGTGCTTTTTAGTCAAAGTAACCTCCAGTGTTGAAAAAAGAAGCGGATGCTGAAGTGTAAAATCCTGCAGTTCCTCGAGTGTCCACTAGAGGCTGGCTTCAGAAGCACAGGAAGTCACATACACACCCATTCTAAAAAGTCTGTTTTTACAGCAGAGATTAACATGTTTACAGCCTGGTTCAAAAAACCAAATAGGTGTGATTAACTAATGTCTCGATCGACACACACTGTACGGGGGGTGAATATTTTGATGACTCATCCGTTTTGATTTGATGAAGGATAAGAGTTATTCACAATTAGGCGTGTAGCTGACATGATTGACAGGTGGGCGCGGTGTAACGGTTTGTCAGGAGGTTTAAAACCCGCCTCAGTTCCAGCTCTCAGCCTGTCGTTAGGTTGACTGAAAGTTAGACTGAGACAGCATTTCCAGCATGGAGACCGCCATCGATGGGACTCCAGCGCCCCCTGCAGGAACAGACGGGTGACGTCACTCAGACTTCGTCCAGTAATATTTAGTCTATGACTTTGGTTAGCAGAAGGGACGTGGCGTCAGGTTGGTAACCTTCTGCGCATGTTTAGGCTCCGATGATGTCACCACCGCAGTATGTCAGTTTCCCCCACACAGAGGTATTGGTCGTCACCTTTGTACAACGGACGAGACGATATTATACTAAAGCATTAAACTCTCTGCACTCTGACATCCCAGCTTCTTACCATCAAGTGAATGCACCACAATGAACTATCTGCATTTTCTTAGAGGAAAACACGAGCTGTGATGAAAATGAACAGATTGCATTTGATTGGATGAAGTGTCTTTATAGACATTAACTTAATGTACTCACAGTAATAACTGGAACACACACATCTGAAGAACTCCAGTAAATATCTGCGTGTTTCAACCATCTGCTGCAGACAGATGACATGTGACTCATCGTGAATTCAAGGCTCCACAATGTGTTTGGAATTCAGACAATGCAAACATCACCAGAGATTTTTTTAAATGTACACGTTATGACCAGACGGACATTTTCAGTTCTGTTGTTTAATTATCCGCTCTATTTTTACATTTCACATTATATTCCTTATTTGAATCCCTCAAAAAGGTCCAAAAAAGGTTCTTCTTCTTCTTCTTCTTAAAACTGTTCTATGCTTAAAGCGATCCACCTCACATCTGTTTGCAACAGCTGGATTACACACTGAACACCTCTCTGCTTAATTCAGGATCTAGGTCAACAACATGGTGTGTCCCTTAGCTGTGTATTCGCGTAACCTTGGCACAAAATCAGAGTAAACACCTGTTTCCTGGCCTTTTTATCAGCCTGTGAATCAGCCTGATAAACTGCAGCTGTCACATCTGCTGCACGGAGCAGCTGCATGTCCTAAACAACAAGCTAAAGGGCACATTAAGCTTCCCACATCATGCTTCACCGCTCATCAGGAAGCGTCTGCAAGATTTCAATGTTTGGAAGCCTGCAGACAAATGTTGTCCGACGTGTGTTCTCCAGGATATTTAATTTCCCCCCACAAATTGGAGACTTTTACTTTGAAGGCAGAATCACCTGTCATCCGGTCAGAGTCTCATTTTGTGGAACTTGACGTCACTTGGCTCGAGAGAAAACGAGGGATGGATTTCATTCGTGTTTTATTCACGTTTCTTCAAATTCAAGATGCCAAACGAGGCTCCTCAGAGAGTAGAAAATGACCAAACGTGCGTGCAATCAATTTAAAAAAATCATTTTAAATTGTTTTAATTTGCTTTAATGTCTGCACTATTGAGTTGCATTCTTGTGAGTGTGCACATTCGAGTTTCAGAATCATTTCAAGGGAATTAATGAGACTAGTGTTGATGAAATATTGGATTTCATGAAGTCAAATTTACAGTCAAGGCAAAACAATCAACGAACAGATCTGTGGTGTTTTGTTGCCACTGGTTTCTATCTGTTTACGTTAAATTGTCCTGTTAATTTAGTCTTTATTCATCCTTTATTTAAGTAGGTAGAACCCACTGAGGCGGAGGTCTCTTTTCAAGGGGTGCCCTGCAGCAAACCAATAAAAGACAGATCAAGAAGAAAAAATACATCAAATAATAACAAATACGTCATAAAGACACAGTGTTTGTTGCAAACTCCATGCCCTGGTTAAAAAGTCACATTTTAAAGAGGACATATTCTCCCCCTCCTCCACCTTTTCAAACAGTCCCCTGTGGTCTAAATGAAACATCTGTGTTGTGCTTTGGTCAAAATATAACATGAATCAAGCACCAGAGGAGGTTTGTGACCCTGTATAAACCAGCTCTCTCAGAACACTCTGTTTTAGTGTGTGTGTCTCTTTAAATGCAATGACCCCCCCCCCCCCCCCCCAGTTTTCCTGGTAGACATCACTCCTCTGTAGCGAGAATAAAAATGGCCGACCTGCGTTAAAGTTTTGTTCTAGGCTGGGGGTGGAGTCCATGAGTGGAGATATCAGGGGAGGGGAGGGGATTTTTTTTTTTACCAGAATCCCACTGTGACATCACAAGGAGAGCACATTTGAAATGAAGCATTTTTCTCTGTCTTATGCAGACCACAAACAAAGGACTGGATGGGTTTATTTCACATTCTGTGGGTCTGTAGACACTCAGGTTACCAAAATATATGTTCAAAAATACTGTAGAAGTGGATTTTTCAGAATATGTCCCCTTTAAAGCTTAAAGTGATGTAGAATTAGGGGGCGTGGCTTCTATGAGTGACAGTTGGGAGTTGCTAGCTGTCTGCTAAGCTTCACATCATGCCACTTTACCTGAACCCCTTTTGCATCTCTCCTCTCCTCCACATATGTTCCTGTCAGGCTCACAAAGACCAATATGGAGATATTCAATAAAGCCAGCAGCTCACCGTCTGTATCTGACATCCACTGGAAACTCAGCAGCACTGCAGTGATACATTTACTTTAAAGTCTGTCTGGTTTCAGCGTGAAAATATCAAGAGTGAAGTATGAAAAACTGGAGTCAGGCGAGCTAAAAAAGAAAAAAGCCGCATGAAGCTCTTGAATTGAACGTGGATGCACAGAGGAAGCTCTCGTTGTCATTCAGATATGCATTTCTTTGTGTGCGGTTATCTGCAGGTGTGTTTGAGAGAAGGGGGATCACACAATATGAGGATTGAGCGGTTTGATTTCAGGAACACAGAGCAGCCCCGCTCTCTTTTAATATGTATGAATTATTGCTTATAAATCCGCATAAAGTTATGAAATTGAGGCAGAATGAATAATGCATCACCGTTTTCAATTCGGCTGCCATGAAACAAAGTGTGTGTGTGTGTGTGTGTGTGTGTGTATGTGAATATTTACATTAAAAAGACGGGAGGGTTTTATTGAAACAGTAGCAGCTCTGGGAAGTGGAAATAAATGTAAATGAAATACGTTAAAGGAGCAACATGTAACTCTGACACCTAGTGTTTAAAATGGGTACTGCAGTCCTTCGTGCAGACTATGTCTCAATGATCTCCTGCCTGAGTTCCCACCAGTTTCTGAAGACCTTTGCAAAATTAAGAGAAGTCATTCTAGATGTATTTTCCTTCCCCCCTGCGGTGTTTCCTCTCTGCCCTCTCCCTCTCTCGACCTCGTGCAGAGTCTGAAGCTCCAGCTCTCTCTTGGTTTATTGGCTGCGCTGCCCTCTGCTCTGCCGTATCCGTGCACAAACAAAATAACATCCACAGTCCGCTGGAGTTCAGCAAAGCTATCGCTTCCTTCCAGAGGCCTGGGATCATGTGCCGGCGAGCTGCTTACTCCATAATGAGTAGATGTGAAGCACTCAGAGCGAGCTGGCAGGCCGAGATGAAGCCCCGAGTCATTGTCTATCCGTTCCCCTGCGCCGCAGCAGCGTGCTGGTGTCATGATCACACTCTTTGACTTTGGAATTACGGCGAGGATTTAGACTTAGCTGGCAGGAGGGTTTGCAGGATAAGACAGATTTATTTCACCTCATCTGGAAAATGTGTCGTCTGCCACACGACCACTTCAGCGACTCTTTATCCCGCCGCTGGGAGAGTGGACAGAGCGCTTGCTGGCTCACTGAGCCGTGCAGCTCAATGAATGGTTGTTGTTTTTTTTGTTCCTGCTCGGCTCTGTTTGGGGGATTTGGTCACCGCCACTTGTTACACAGAAAGGTCAAAAGCTTACACCCCGACACGTTCAGATCCATCACCCCATTCAGGCCGCTCGGGGGAGAAAGCTCCGTGTCAACAAGAGGCATCAGGGAGGACGAGATAAGATTGACTCGGCCTTTAGGAGACATTATCCTCTCACAGTTTGCCTTCAGATGGACTGTTGTTCTTTCTGTCTCTTAGTTCTGATATCATTTACTGAGAATACACAGCGGACAGAGAAAAAAGCTTGCCGTTAAAGGTTCACTTTAGTATTTTTAAAGCTTTGCCCTTTGGGGAAAATGCTCCCAATCAAAGTTTGTCCACTAAAAGTTGTTTTGTCCCTGACAGGCTCATGTTGTTATCCTGATTCCCGTTTCCACCGAGCGGTTTGGTTTGGTTCAGTACAGTTTGGTACGGTCTGGAACAGTAAACCCTGACCTTGCTTGTGTTTCCACATAGAAACTGTACACTTACTTGGTCAGTGAGGTGTAAGTCCGATGGGGATAGCCACAAACTAAGGACGAAGGAAGAACGAAGGCCAACAACGGAGGACGTCCAGCATTTTGTGTTGGTTCTTCTTGGCATGTGGCTGTTGATCACAAGAAGAAGACAAACTTTAATTGAGACAAGGCTGCAGGCTGCAAGGAAAAATAGCTTGAAATGACTCTCTTGAAATCCATGGGATATTTAAACATGGCGCATTTGGTGTCCTGTTACCACTGTCGCACAGGAGTGACGATTCTTTCAACCAATCAACGGACTGCAGTGCATCTAGCTCCACCTTTTAGGGTCTGATCGGTACGCTTGACACCCCAACAGAAGGGTAGCACAAAAGTAGGACGATAAGCACAGGATATTTTGGTACCATTCATAACTTTTGACAGAGGAAACACAGATAAATATGTACTGTACCAAGCTGGACTGAGCCTTGATGGAAACGGGGCTGAAATAACTGATCCACATCGTCCTATATTTTTTGATTTTCTAGATTTAGAAAGTAGCATTCCCTCAGTGCTGAGTCTGCACCCACCCCCTCCGCTCTGTGCTCCCTCTAAAGCCACGCCCCCTCACTAACATGCACGAGCGCCATTGCTCCAGAAGCAGACCTCAGCTCATCTCTTGCATTGTGTAGAAACTACGTCATCTCATGTCTCATTCAGCATTCTCCTAAAGTCATCGGTGACGAGCTTTGAGTGTGGGCAAGAGGTAGAGAACGAGCAGGGAGACAGGGAGGCGTCTAATTGGTTCATCAGATTGGTAGCTCATGGCAGACATTGGTCAAAGTTTTTAGAGGCTTACTGCTACAGATGACAGATTTTCTTTGTTCCTTTTTCAGAAAACATGAGTTATTAATGTCTGTCAGGACCTAAAGACAATTTCAACCAAAATCTTAAAAAGTGGATCTGGAGGAAATTACCAACTCCAAACTTTAAGGCAGCCGTAGAACAGTGACTCCTCCTGTTGATAACCTCCACCACCACCAGCCGTGAGTGAAATGTGCACAATGCATGTTATTCACCATTAAGAAGCATGTAAATTAAGCCTAAGTGCAGATCCCAGAATGTCCACTAGAGGTTGTTTTCTAAACGTGAGTCAATCCTCATTGAGCCCCATGTTAAAATTTCAGACATTTTAAAATATGTTTCTTGTTTAGTTCGCATTGTGGTCGTCTCGTTACTGGATTTATGATTAGAAAGTAGAAAGCACTGATTTTGAGTTGTCAGTTTTCACTGTGAGTGAAATCAGCGGTTTGGACATTGGCGTCAGACACGTTCTCAAAAATAATTTCTCCGGCAGGAGGATTTAAAGTCGATCTAACACGACAGCATCTATTGATTTACAGGAGTCAGGAATGTTGAACGCTCACAGAGGATAATCTTTGAGGAATGCACCTTTTTATTTCTCCTGCTGACGCTTGGACTGAACACAACAGAAAACAGAGGGAGAGAAGGTTTCAGGCGTATTTTAATTATTTCATTAAATCCTAAATATAAACTCACATTTCACGCACATGATGCTCAGATGAAGGTGAGGTATTACTAATCTCCGCGCTGTGACACAGAGCAGTGAAAGGCTGAAATAAATTAATAAATATCAAAGGAGGCCTTGAGCAGCTCAGCCTTGGTTTATTATTACCTCAGAGGGAGTCTCAGTTCATCTGTGCTTAATTTCACTATTTATCTCATTTAAAGCTAAACACTTCTTTAATAAGCGGCGTAATTAGAGTGTTTGCATTGCTGCAATCACGGACTGGAAGATCTACTGCAAGCTTCACCTTCAACAAGTTTGGTGATGTCAGAAAAGTTTCTTCTTCGTCTATTTTTAGCGCTTTTGATTCAGGCGACACTCAGGTGACATCTGCAAAGCAAAGGGAGGTTTACGACGTGGATCCTGACAGAAGGAGGATAAGCAGGATTGGGACGAGAACCAGAACCGGTCGGAACCAGACATAGAGGAGGACATTATGCCAGAGTTTCCTCTAAAAGAGTTATTTCCTGTCCCAGCAGGATATCAGGACAGGCGATTACTCAGAAGTCTCGGGGTTCTGTAGGTTGAAGGTAAAATTGAGTTGAAATGAGCTTTCTGTCTTCCACAGTCTTAATTGATTTCTTCCAGTCTCATCTCAACCCGGCACTTTCTCCTTGTCAGGTCTGACTCATCAATATCCAAACATTAAACTCCTGGCGTATTCACAGCATCACCAGTCTGTCCTCTGTCCCAAACTGTAAAATCCATCAGCAGCTCAACACGACAAAATATGAAGGCTACCAGTTCCCATAGAGCCCCATGTTAAAATGTCCAACTTTACAGCTGCAGTTCCTCCAGTGTCCACTAGAGTCTGTCTCCTGTAGTGAGTCAGTCCCCATAGAGCCCCATGTTAAAATGTCCAACTTTACAGCTGCAGTTCCTCCAGTGTCCACTAGAGTCTGTCTCCTGCAGTGAGTCAGTCCCCATAGAGCCCCATGTTAAAATGTCCAACTTTACAGCTGCAGTTCCTCCAGTGTCCATTAGAGGCTGTCTCCTGCAACTTCTAGAGGACGAATTATGATGGGATGCCCCAAAGGATTTCATATCCTTTTAAAAAGGCTCAAACCGTTTTTTAAATGCAGGAGCACCTCAAGGCACCATCTTGTCGCCTTTATTGTTCTCTGTGTATACAAATGAGCTTAGACTCCAAGACTCAGATTTTAGCTTATTTTAGCTCATTCAAATATGCTGATGATATGGCACTTGTTGGCCTCCTACGTGCAGGGGACACTAAAGGAGAGAATATGTATTTTAATCATGTAGCTTCGCTCCAGAACTGGTGTCTATCGAGTGCTTTACAGATAAACAGTAGTAAAACTAAAGAAATGGTTATATAAAAACAATATTTCTGACTCCTGCCACAATCATGGGGGAAATTGTTGAAAAGGTAAACTGCTTTAAATATTTAGGAACTTACATCGATAGTCACCTCAAATTCATAGATAACACAGACTATGTCTTTAAAACAGCTCTGCAGAGGCTACACCTACTTAGGAAGCTGAATGAGTTTGGAGTGAGTAAAAAGATTCTTGAAATGGTGTACAAGAATCTGGTAGAAAGTATTTAGTCTTTTAACATGGTCGCATGGTACGGGCATTTAGATGTTAAATGTGAAAGCAAACTGACAAGAGTGGTCAAGACCGCTAGTAAAATCATAGGGAAACCACAGATGCCACTTTGTGACAGGCATGTACTGAACACTAAAAAGAAAGTCCAAGACATAACAAGTGACCCTTCTCATCCACTGCACTCCCAGTTCGAAGTGCTTCCATCAGGTCGGCGATTCAGACTGCCAAGAGCCACACATTTTTTTTAAGAAAAAATCATTTGTACCAAATGCAATAAAATTATTAAATTCATAAAGGAAAAAACGCTCCCCCCAACTCTAACTGCACATTGAAATGTATTAAAACTCTGGCTTATTATTATACTGAATTATTATTTTAAATTCACGAACCATGCTGACTGTGATGTTCGAGGACTACAGGCGCTCTCCTGGTTTTCTGCTGTGCTTGAATGTTGTGTTGTTTTGTCATAACGTTCTTTCTGTCTTGTTCTTGTGAAGCCAAAGACAATTTTCCACTTTGTGGACAAATAAAGTTCTATTCTATTCTATTCTATTGCTGCCATGACTTCCTGTTTCACTGCTGCAGGCTGAAACAATCTACTGACGTAATCCCGAGACTTTTTCCACCTGAAAGTTATTTATTATTCAAACTTTGTAGATAAAAAGGCAAAGAGGACACGGTTGGTTCCGTTAACGAGGTCATGTTTTTTGTTTCATGCATGTTTTCATCGCTTCCTGTTTTATTTTGTAGTTTTTTACTCACCCATGTCTCTGTCTTTTTTCAGATCCTGCTCCTCATGTTTCCCGCCTTGTAAATCAGCCCCGCCCTGATTAGCGTCCCCTGATTGTCTGTGTATTTAATCCCTATGTGTGATCCCTCATGTAGCCAGTTCGTAGTGTTTCCCTCTCGTACAGCGTCCTAGCGTTTTACTTCATCGCCTTCGTGTGTATGACCTCTGCCTGTTTTTTTGACCCGGCCTTTTTGCCTTCTCTTCTGGATTTGTTTGCTGACTTTTTTTGCTTTGCTGCGTACAGAACCTTGGACTTCATTAAACATTTTATCCTTTGAACGCTCCCTGTGAGTCTGCATGTGAATCCATAGTGTGCTTATCGTTGTATCAAAGGAGAAAAAACACCTGTTCTCTCCGCCTTTGACTGGAAGAAGACTCCATTATCTTGCAAGAACATTTTGTTCCCTGCACACCAGTCCACATCACACACTCTTATTCCACCTCACCACTTATATGAAGCACCACTTACTGCCCTGAGAATGAACACTGGATGTAAATGACATAAGGTGTGCATTCATCCGATGTAAGAAATAGTTCTTGGAGGTAACAGGGTGGAGGACATCGGAGCGACTCGGTCTTTCATCAGCTGAAAGTGGAGATGAAGAGGTTTCTTATTTTGCTCTGTGCTCTCAGAATGAGCTTGTTTTGGGTCTTGATTTGATTAGCATGGATTTCTGAGTGAATATGACTTAATGACACATCAGACAATACATCAAACAATCCCTCCATCTGAATGTAGACCTCAGTGATTTGCTGGTGTTGGGCCTCAGCCATGTGTGTGGGACAAAGGACTCAGGCCTGTATCACAGTCTCGAGCCTGACTAAAGTTATTTTGAAGGCAACTAAACAAAGGGGGTCTTAGCCCAGCAACCCCCCAACAGAAACTAACAAATAGGTGTGAAAAGTGGGGGGGTGGGGGGTGTCTGAATTCTCTATCCTCATTGGAGGAGGCCTGAGGTAAACCCACAGGCAGCTCCAGTCTTTAAAAGCAATCGCCAGGCATTGCTTCCTTCTCTTCAAGTGTGGTCTGCCGACACCAGAGGATACCCTCTCCAACAAGATGGACTCCAGTATTCGAGACAAACCCTTTCCTCCTCTTGACTTACATAGGTTAAACTCCAGAGCTGAGGTTGCTCAGTATAGGTAGCTCTTCACATGCTGAATTCAAGCATCAGAGGATTCAGCTGACTACTTCCATGGCATATTTTTAGGAGTTTTGGGCGCAATCAGATGCTATCAGGTTCGAGCAAAAACAAGAGTTTCTTTCCTTTGATTTTTCGTAAGACGTCATTGAACGCAACTGGACAGGAGCGCTGAAGGAAGCCCACTGATCCCTGAATCCACAAGGACACATAAAGAACTCGGCTCCTGCAACCAGAAGACCCTATAGAGCAGCGCTCTGGTCGAAGATCTGAATCCCGCTACCCTCCTCCTACATCTGCCACGAAGGAAACCTGCCTGAATCTGTTGATTCAACATTCAACAGAGTGACGATCTAACCAACTTTGCAACGATCACCAGGAGTTACCCCAAGTAAGAGCTTTGGTCTGGGTAGAAATAGTTTCAGAAATAGTTATGTTTCTTTTATAACCACTGATAATTATGCATCATTGTTGACGAGACGTCACATTCTGTTTATTATCTGTTGTAAGCTGCTGCATTTGTTTTATTGTAATGAACCGCTGTGTTCGCCTATGTATGTAATGCTACGCTAGTTTACCTTCAGTCAACGGCTTTCACAATCAGAAAGACCAGTGTACCCGCCGTTGAATCAAAGTCCGGCCACTGGCTTTCTGGTGTTTAAGTAACAGTTACTGAACTCAGCTCAGAGAGCTCAAACTATTCCGAAAGGTAGCCACACGGCTTCTTTTGTTGTCCACCATTTTGTCACCATGTGACAAAGCCACATGGTGCATTGTCTCTCTCCACCATCTTGTTTTCTTTCTCTCTTTTTCCCTCTCTCTCTCTCTCTCTCTGTCTCATCTACATACACACACACACAAACACATTTACACCTCATTCACAAGTTTTGCTTGATAATGTTTGTTGCTTAGATTAGTTTATAATAGTTATTTGTTTGATTAAGTTCATTGATTTTGGATTGATGTTGCTTTGTTTAAATAAATTCTGTTATAATTTAAGAGAGCAGTTGTTTGTGATTACTGGTTGTATTTGCATTGTGATATAAGCTGGGTGCGAAGGCTTTGTGTACGGATTCATGCCTTCAATTTATTAAATATAGTTATTAATTATTAATAATATTAGTAATTAAATAACTAATTTGAGACTGATTTGAGTGACATTTTGGTTATATTTACCTGAGTACAGGTTGGTGCCCCAAAACGAGATTAAACATAGTTTAATGATATTTTATTTATATTGTTAATAATTAGAAATAATTATTAAAAAGAATATAACCAAAGTTGACTTGATACAACCCCAACACTGGAGAGCTCTTGAGCAGAACAGAAGCTCTAATCACTCACTTAACACGACACCAAAAGGCCTTCATTTATTATCTCTGCTCTCCTCAGGTGACGCCCTGCACACTCGTCATCGTCTGTGGTTTCTATCTGCACATGCCTTATGAAGATCTTCAAATGCATCAGACGTGTTGAATGAGTCCTGGACACAAGATGCCTTGGTCTTGGTCTTGACTCGGTCTATATCCCTAAATGTCTTGGTCTTGACTCGGTCTCGGAGCACTCTGTTCTCAGGTATGTCTTGGTCTCTCGGTTAGTGTGGTCTTGACATTCTTTTAACATGTGTGGCATCGAAAAGAATCGAATGAAACCTCAATCTTGATCTCTGTGGGTCAATGTGTGATGAAGGTGTGGCTACAGCTGAGCGGCCCAATGTGAGAGCTGTTCATATTTTCACCCGGAGATGCCCCTGCTGTCAACCTCACTTTTTCCTTTTCAACTGTAAACTCAGGAAAATATCCTCAAATGAAATTGCACGTTTGCAGAATCATCGTTTTTTCTGAATCCTTTGCTCTCTAAAGGAACAAACTGTAAAGGAAGCTGCCTGGAGCTCGTCATCAAACAGAATATAACACTAAAAGATTTTTTAAAAGAAAGACAGAACTGTAGAGATACAAGAAGACAAAAGCACCCCGAGAAACACAGGCGCAAAAGGGAGTTTGGTTGCTCAGAGGGGAGAGTGCTTATAATTAAAAAAAGCCCAATACTTCCCTTTACAAGTCACTGGGATGGATGGAACAGAGCCAGTTTGATTAGGAGGGTAACACGAGGAGGAGGAGGAGGACGAAGCCCGTGGTGGGAATAGACACGCCGTCATGCAGACAGCCTCGCTCTGAGCTGGTTTGTTCGACTCCAGATAAGAAGCATCTGTGTCTGCTGAAGTCCTCGAGCTGATCGTCACTCATTTCTGCAGAGCTGCATTCACGCTGAGTTAGCAGCTAGCTTAGGGGGGAAGGAGAGGGTGGATGTGGGGATGCTGATTTTACACGCTAGGCTAATGTGTCCAGTTACCAAAGGACAAGACAACAACACCAACTGCTTTGTTCCAACAGCAAATCAACCAATGAAATGAAAGCTCCGGCATGAGTTTGTTCGGCCTTCAGCTGCAACTGTCTTTCAACGTGGCGTTGCAGATACGGCAGATGCGTTGCAGATACGGCGTATCCACCTCATTTCCAGCAACGGGAGAAGAGAGCGACAGCACACACCGCCGTTGGCTGTGACCTTTATACTGGTGTGACTAACATACCAGTATAAGATGCTGACACGCACGCCGTCACTACCGAGAGAGCAGCTGCCACCAACACACACTGCACGCGGCAGCACCATCTTTTCTCCGTCGTGAGGTCATAATGGAGCGTTTAAAGCAAACGGTGGTTAACTGGTCAGTAAATTAAGCATGTGGAGTTCAGGGGAGCAACTGGTGAAGATACTCAGCCGTGACTGGTCATCATGGAGTTCATCGATTCAGAGTGGAGAGAATAGGAAGTCCCAACATGATCTGACTCGATCCAGCGTACGTGTTGGGAAACCCGAGTCCTGTAGCCTGTTCACCATCTAAACTTCCATTTGGATCTTTCATTACCGAACTTCTTGAAGTAAAGATGCTCTCGTTTCCGCCGCATGTTTGTTTTGTCTCCAGCTCACACGTCATCAGATTTATATAAATCTCCTCAGCTCCCACGGACAAAAGACGTCTAACGCGCTATTTCAACCTCTTCCTTTATTTAAACATCAAACCGTTATGTTGGCAAACTCATGTATGAAATCAATAACAGTTAACTCCAATGATTGGGACAACATGTGTAGGAAGGAAACATCGGCTCACAGCTCATCACCGAGTTCAAACCGCTAACACAGAGCTGTTAGCTGAACGCAGCCTGGAGAAAGAGCACTCTCTCTGCAGATGACTTATTTATACATGCCATATGTTTTCAGAGTGCTCTGTGTGTTTGCTTTGTCGTCTCTGAAGAGGAATCAAAAGTGCCAGTGACATCCTGTGTGAGAAAGACACTCAAACACATCCGCTCCGCAAATGTTATTAGCAGACCTGTCTGGGGAGCATGACACACTTCACACGACTCCAACAGGCCCAGTTTTTATCAGTCAGGGCTGAGCTGCATCCCCGAACGACACAAAGTCTGCATAAAGTTTACCCTCCTCTGCTCAGAACAAAGAACCCCTTCTCGCTCTTGTCTCCTCTGCAGAGCGCGAAAACGGAGCGAGTTATTCTGAGGTATCCTGGAGAGGGAGATGTTTATTTGGATTATCACATCTCCAGAGGAGAAGCTCGCCTCCCTCAGCCAATTTAGAGTTTGCCCTATAGGCCGGAAATCTTTTGCAGAGTGGATAAGTTAATTAAGAACAGTGAGGGGATGATAACGGCCTTGTATTCTGCTCCCGCTGTACAGTAATTGCATTTCATGCTCGGCTTTTGTGGCAGGGGGTCGTCGTGTATCAGAGGACTGTGTTCAAAGAAGATAAAAACACTTAATTATTGTACAAGAGCAGACTGGAAGAGAGCCAACCAACAGACAAATATCTCAAACGTCTCCGGAGCAGATGGGCCGAGAACAAAGCAAACTTTTGCCTGGTGTTACCTTCCGGAGCTCGACCTTCGGATTATTTTGTTTTTTCTTAAAACTTAAATATGATCGTGCAAATATTTGTCCTTCCTGACCGGTCTGAAAACAAAACACTGTCATATCTGGGTTAATTAAATCCTATGAGGGCAAAGCTCGTTTAATCTCCCTCCTCCTCCATGAACTGTATCCGAACTCTGAGGCCGACCAGGTCCTGGTCTGATGACCTGTTAGCTAGGATCAGTACCAGGTCCCGGTCTGATGACCTGTTAGCTTGGATCAGTACCAGGTCCTAGTTTGATGACCTGTTAGCTAGAATCAGTACCTGGTCCCAGTGTGATGACCTGTTAGCTAGGATCAGTACCAGGTCCCAGTCAAACATTAACTGATGTGGTGCCGTATGGACTAGCGGTTATGTCGCACGTCCTGTCTACAGAGGCTGCAGTTCGTGGCGGCCGTGGGTTTGGGTCCGAGCTCGGCCCTTTGCTGCATGTAATCCCCTCCTCTCTCTTCCCAACATTTCCTGTCTCTCTTCAGTTATCCTCTCTGATTTAAGGTAAAAAATGGCCCTTGAACAAACTGGAACAATTCTAAAACGTTTGCACCCATCAGGCATAAAGAACCCCAAACATGTAAGAGGTTGAAAAACAGAAGACTCCCCCTTTAAAGGCAGATGTCTTTATGAACATTAAAGTTTGGAAACACTTGATGAGGTCTGCATTGATTTACCGACTCTGTCTTGACTTGCAAGCAGCCAAATGCAGCCAAACATTGTTACAAATATTGGTTATCAGCAAGTACAATCCAGAAATATTGATGTGAGTGTGTATACGTTTACCTCTGCTGTAGAGGGCAGAATCTCATTATGGAGAGCAACATGTTGTATGGCCTGAGTGCTCATTGGTTCTGTCAGTATGAGCTCATTAGTATGGAGAGGATGGAGGACAGGAGGACTCACTTTCTGCTTCAGCTAAAAGAAACAAACATTTACCTTCTCTTCAATTACCTCTTCCACTGAATCCAATCTGACTGAAATTGACACGAAAGCTTGCTCCGTATCTGCTCTCATGGAAATGTTAATATTGGGGAGCAAAGAGAGGCACTCAGGCTTGCCGAGGTTGAAGCGGTCTGAGCAAACCAATCGATCTTTACTGAAAGGAGGGGAGCGGTGATTGGACTCAGCTGGTCATGTTTTTTTTTTGTCCAGTTTGATAAAAAGAAACAGGCTGCAGCTGAAACTTCAGGAAAGAAAGACTATTATAAAATCACCAAAACTTGGAAAAGAAATCACTGTGGATGTTTTGCTGTTGGTTTTTCACCAAGGCCATAAGAGACTTTTTTTGTACGTTTTGATGTGATACATCTTCCCACCAATTTTGATGGATGTGGGGGCAAGCTGCTTCAGGGGCTGATTTTTGTTTGAATTCTGCAGGACACTGAAGAGACAATTTGCCAACATCATGATGCAGATCCAGGCTGGACTACTGCAACTCACTCGTCATTGGGATGCCTAGCAAGAGCCTCATAAAGCTTGGGGGAGAATAGGTCTAAAACTGAGTGTGCGAAAAAATATGATCACATCACATGGCTGTGGCTCAGTTGGTAGAGTCGGTCGTCTCTCAACAGGAAGGTTAGGGGTTCTATCCCCAGCTCCTGCAGCCACATGTCCTATATGTCCTTGGTCAAGACACTTAAACCCAGATTTCTCCCGCTGCTTTGTCAGCAACGTATGAATGTGTATGAATGGATGAGTTAATACTGATGGACTCTTTACACAGCAGCCTCTACCATCAGTGTGTGAATGTGTATGAATGGATGAGTTAATACTGATGGACTCTTTACTCAGCAGCCTCTACCATCAGTGTGTGAATGTGTATGAATGGATGAGTTAATACTGATGGACTCTTTACTCAGCAGCCTCTACCATCAGGGTGTGAATGTGTATGAATGGATGAGTTAATACTGATGGACTCTTTACACAGCAGCCTCTACCATCAGGGTGTGAATGTGTATGAATGGATGAGTTAATACTGATGGACTCTTTACACAGCAGCCTCTACCATCAGTGTGTGAATGTGTATGAATGGATGAGTTAATACTGATGGACTCTTTACTCAGCAGCCTCTACCATCAGGGTGTGAATGTGTATGAATGGATGAGTTAATACTGATGGACTCTTTACTCAGCAGCCTCTACCATCAGGGTGTGAATGTGTATGAATGGATGATTTAATACTGATGGACTCTTTACTCAGCAGCCTCTACCATCAGTGTGTGAATATGTAGCGGTGTAAAAGTGCTTTGAGTTGTCAGAAGACGAGAAAAGAAATATACAAGCTCAAGTCCATTACACCCATCCTCCACAACCACCACTGGATTCCCGTTCACCCCCGCATTGAATAAAACTCTCCCTGCTGACCCATCAGTGCATCCATGGAAATGCCCCAACCTGCCTCAAGGACCTGCTCACCCCTCAAAACAGCCACAAGAAACCTCCGCTCCACCAACACCAACACCAACCGTCCCCAGTCCACCCAGTCTCCCCAGTACACACAATAGGTGATAGGGCCTCACAGACCACCTGAGGGCGCCACAGACTTTCCTTTAAAGAAAAGCTTTAAATTAGTCCTCTGTGCACTTACTGGTTTCGATGCTGGTTTCTACTGATCCTTCTTAATGCTTCCATCATCGCGTTTATTCTCGTGTTCTTGATCATGTTTCCTTGACTCTGCAGCTCTTTGAGATTTGTTTAAAATTAGTAAAGATTTCACAGATATGAAAACTATCTGTAACTCAGACTGACTGAGTATAAACTGACCTGCTTTGAAACAGTTTGACGAGGTCTCTAAATATCCCATTAGTCGTGTTGGAGCTTTACGTCCTCAGATATGAGACTCTCTTTCAGCACATCAGCGTCACAGTGTCATGAAATATCAGGACCCTGAGAAGATACTGCAGGAAACTGGATCTTTTCTTTAGAAAGAACCACGCTGACCTGCAGGAAATTGTCTCTTTAGTGGAAATGTCTTTGTTCCCTTTTCATCTTTTTCACGCAGGCGGGCGGCTCCTGATACAACCTTTCAGAATAATCATTTCAACCACAGCCTCATTTAAATCCAATTACAAATGTAACACTGTAAATTAAAGACTTTAATCTCCTAAATGTATGACTTTAATCTCAAAATTGTAGATAAATTGTTTTCTGTAACGTTGCCCTAATATACTCCGTTGTATGATAACAAGAACACAAAGTATTAGTATGAACGCAATCAGTCAAAGCTGTTTTCTGTTTCTTTAACCGACAGCGTCTCCCAAAAAATATAGCAAAACACGCATAAAAAAGTCCAACAAGTTAACTCAATTTACCTCAGTCTGATACCTGAGCACATGTCAGAATCTGAATCAGATATACTTTATGAATCCGGGGGGAAATGTGGACGTTAGAGAAGCTCTTAACACAATATAGAAGTAGGAAATATAGAAATATAAACAGAGTAAGCTATAAGTACCAAAGTGTAGAATAAATGAAGACATAAGCTCTGTACAAGCCCAGGGAATCTCATATACAGATAGACATGCGTATTAGAGCAGAAAATTAACGACAGTGCAGGTAGACTAAAAATTTAAACCAGAACTATACAGTGTCCATTTAAATACAAAAATCAAAATACAAAATAGATAAAAAGAGTAGATATAAGTGGACAGTGATCAGACTATTTATTTATTTATTTAAATAGGGACAGTGCACATTAATGAACATGAACATGTTAATTTGCCAGATTATTGCCACAGGCTAATTTCCACCTGTAGTCCCTTGGCAGGTTGGTGGTAAACAGGTAAACAAAGTAACATAAAACCAAGATGACAAGCAAAACCAATACAACAAGTAATGACTAAACAACAACATATACTGTTCATTAGTTAACAGAGACACATAAATATATACCAGATAAAATAGAATAAAGTGATTGTAGTGCATGAAGACCAAATAGAGCAGAAGGCGGTTAAGGTGTATGGCATGTAGAAAAAGGAGGTAGATACATTGAACAAAGTTCATGTAGTGTGGAAAAGAGTAGATATTGTATTGCACATAAAGCAAAAAAAAATATTCAACCAGAAGATCAGCCAGCAAGGCCTCCATACTCCAAACGTTGAACACCTTCTGAAAGTTAAGCTCCAGGCGCCCCCTTGTGTCTCTGAAGAATAATGGAGTCCATCCGCTCTGTGATCAGAACAGACATACAGTCCCCAAAGAGCACAAAATAAGCCATAACATGCAGATTAACAAAAAGACTACAAACTCCCTCCTCAAAGTGACCATGGGTTTAATAAGACATTCTGACGCAGCTCACTCATTATAATGATGCACTTCACTCTCAGAGTCTGGCCACACACTCAGTGAAAGCAGGAAATTAAGAATAGCAAACAAGCAGCATGTCTGCAGATAAGAAGTTCTTTCAGTTGCAATAATAGTTTACAATGCGAGAGAGAGCCAACAGGAACAGAAAACGATGTAAAATGTGAAAAGAACAAGAGAAGGTGTTTAGCAAATGCAGCCTTTAGCTACAACAAATACTTTTTAAAGGTCACATATTCTACTCCTCTTCAGTGTAAATAAGTCTCAGAGCTCCTCAAAACATGCGTGAAGTTTCTTGTTCTAAATCCACTCTGATCATGTCTATAAACCCCTCTATTTCAGCCCTTTGCAGAACAGACTGTTTCTGTACCTTTAAATATGTAAATGAGCGTGTCTGACCACGCCCCCTCTCTGGAAGGGCTTGGGTGTCTCGGGCTTTCTCGCTCCATGTCCTATTGTTTACGGTGAGAAGGCAGACTCAGAGGGCAGAACAAACACCTAGCTGTGGGAGTGTCACCCACCTGAGGGAGGGGTTACTTCCCTTTGTGATGTCATGAAGGGAAAATCTCCAAACGGCCTGTTTGAGCACACATTTTCTGAAAACTTTGTTCATCATTGGGGGGTTTGTAGACAGACTAGAGACACATATTAGAGTTAGAGAAACATGGTGAAGTGGATTTTACAGACTGTGACCTTTTAAAGCATCAAATATGGATTAATCCGCAGATGAAATAGTCCCATACTAAAGCAACATTTCTTTTTTTACTTGTAATCACAAGTCAAACACCATGTGTCAAGGTTTTTTTAAAACTATAAAATTGGAAATCACAGAGCCCCTGTTTCAGAAGTGATGCTGAGCTTTATTATTTTTAGAAACATTTTTTAGGGACCAAAGAAGAGAGAGAGTTTTTATGAATACAGTCACATAAAAAAAAAGATCAGCCTTGTCCCTTAAAATATAAATAACGCTGAAAAGAACAAGTTCCCCTTTGTGTTCCCGGTTTATTAGAACAAGTAAACCCGCTGATCTTTTAAGACGAGAAGCAATAACTGAATCCTCTCCGCAGCTAAATCCAGAACCGTCTCAGCCTCCTCCTCTGTCTTCATCTCTCTTCATCCTCCTCCTCTTCCATCAGAAGCCGTCTCTCCACCTGAGGGGAATAACTCAGAGGATCAGTGTAATCACAAGTCAAACACCATGTGTCATATTGAGCTGCACAGTGGAAATTATCCCCGCTTCCCCCTCACTGAACTCTGCTGCTGGCTTTGAAACATGTCTCATCTGTCCGTGTACTCAGAGATAATTCACTTTTACATCAGTCAGATTAACTGTAACTTTAGGAGAGTGTTGCACCAGCCGTCTCTTCACAGGGAGGTGTGGATGTCGTCATCACAGAGTATATTTTGAATGTCTTACAGTAAAACCTTCTCTGTCATGAATCCTCTGACATTCATTCTAAATTAACTCAACAGAAAAGTGAGAAAAAGTAAAATAATACTAACACTAATATGTGTCTCTAGTCTGTCTACAAACCCTCCCAATGATGAGAAAAGTCCATCCTCTCCGTCTTTTACCTGCTCCACTTTTCAGAAAATGTGTGCTCAAACAGGCCGCTTGGAGATTTTCCCTTCATGACATCACAAAGGGCAGTAGCCCCTCCCCCAGGTGGGTGACACTCCCACAGCTAGGTGTTTGTTCTGCCCTCTGAGTCTGCCTTCTCACTGTAAACAATAGGACATGGAGCGAGAAAGCCCGAGAGACCCAAGCCCTTCCAGAGAGGGGGCGTGAGATTTAGCTAGTAACAGAATCCAGTGTCTGATGATGATGTAGTATCGATTTGGTTTAGACAGTGAGTACATAGTGAAAATAAAAACAATGTTTCATAAGTAAGTGAAACTTCTGAGTCAACATGTTGGCAAATAAGAGCACAAATCTCTTATCAACATCTTGAGGAGTGGGGACTTGTCTGAAAATGACTAAAACTTAACGAGTCGCTCTCATTGGATGATTATAAGAGCATGCAAAATGACTTGGAGGCGGACACATCTGGCTGCAGATGTTCTCTCGGATGTTTTATGATTGCTTGTCGTTTTTCAGAAACTCTAATAAAGTCAAATTAATTTTTAAAAATCCAGGGTTCAGAAAATAGTTGACAAAATGAGCAGTACACATCAATATCCTTCGGAGCACCGGAATCCCAAAGATAAAAACAATATTCTCTTTAGTTTTTTCATTTGTTTAATTTTTGGGACTTCGGGGGCTACGTGATATCCTGTGTATGAATAATGTGGAGGGAAATTGTTATGTTTTTTTTATTTTTTATTATTACGATTTCATCAATAAAACTGCATCCTGCGATGACGCGGTCCACGCAGATCGCCTACCGCGCATGCGTATTATATCATGGTGGCTCTGGCTGTTCCAGCTGGATAAGTTGTGAGGTTATAAACATAGTTAAGTTTAAATGAAACAAATGGGTCATTAAGTCCGGATTTTGTCCACTCTTTGAACTCTACACGGAGAGTTCATACGACAGAAACTGAGGGGAAATCATGACAGCGAACGAGGATCAGGAGGTATGACTGGATGTTCCGTTAGCTAGCTGCTGTTAGCGGCTAAATGCTATCCAGTTGACACAAGCGTGACTGCTAGCATGTTAGCCTGAAAGACTTAATGCTCATTATACAGCAGAATGAGTAAACACATTCGTTTTTATTCAATATTCAAGACCTCTATTTAGCTAACAACAGTCAGGTCGCAGTGTCAAATGTCTGTAGCTGCGCTTAAGCGCTAATTCCTAATGGAGAATACGTCACGCCAAATTCCCTTTAAAGTATTGTTAAATTAATAGTTTTTGATTAAGAGAGACATTTTTTGGACAACAACAATTTAAATCGTTTTCTGATCACTTAAATGTTATCGGGGAAATTCGGCTTATATGTTTGTTATTACAGATCAACATAATTCTAATTACACAACGCAGTTCAACTGAGGTCAGCTGCCTCCACATCCTGTAAAAACAAAGGCTTACAGGTAGATAAAGGATAAAGCTAGTGTCTGCTATTTATTGCCTGGAGGATAACATGTATGTTTGAGCTATAAGTGACAATTATGTCGTTTTAGAAGCTGAGTCCTGGTTCTTTCACCGGTTTTTAAATTAATCTTTTTTTGAATGGGGTTTGGTGGGCAGAGGTTTGTTTTTATATCTTCTAACCTTGTATCTGACTCTCTTCTCTCACAGATGGAGCTGGAGGCTCTTCGCTCCATCTACGAGGGAGATGAGTGTTTCAAGGAAATCAGTCCAGTTTCCTTTCAGTTCAGGGTGAGTACTGTCAGATTAAAAGGCATCCTTTCTTCGTATATCCTATCAATCAATTAAAGGAAGGTTAGACAAAAGGTCCATAGTTAGCTAACGTGCCTGAATCAGGAGTAAGCATTTTAAGACAATGTTTAATTACTGCTACTTTAAATGACTGTGCTGTTCCGTTTAAAGTATTGTATTGTGTGCTAGTGCATAGTCTATAATTAATGATCTGATGTCATCTTGGTGCTTTTATTTTCATGGTATTCATCAGATAGGAGAGCTCGAGGACACCAAAGCCTTTCTCCTGGACGTCAGCTGGCCGGAGACGTACCCCGAGACATCCCCACAAATCACCCTAGATGCCTTCTTCAACAACAGAATGTAAGCTGCATGCACAGCGTTGTTTTGTCAACTAGTCTGTAGCGTAACTGAAGGCTAGCAATTATTTGGTTTATCAAAATTAGGCACCAAGGTCCTTCAAAATCTCAGGGCAGACATTATATAATTAAGGCCTAAATTAAATACGAAAACCACCATACTATATCATCAGACAAGCCTCGTTAGTTTAGGTTCTGGTCCTGACTGCTCTGGATTTGTTTGGACCAGAGAAGGTAGACAGTTTTAAGACACCCCCCACACGACCGTTTTGGACGCCCCTCGGTTTACCAGATATGAGAGCAGTTATCAGGTCAACAGGTGTTGCAGCGATGGAAGCGGGCAAGAGAAGTGGTTCAGATAGAAGTGATTGTACCCGACCTAAAAAGCCTCTGCATGTTTCTAATAAGCTCCACGAGCAGAAACATGCTCAAACTAGGATCAATATTGGAGATGCTTTTGAAAAATGGAGAGAGGTTAGAACACAGAAAGGTTTACAGACTGATGCAGAGCTGGATAAACACTGAAGCTTCAGTGTCCACCACATGGCAACCTGTGTGAGCATGGACTCTAGAGAGGAGGGGGCGGGGGAGACAGCTCTCTACAATGTTTAGAATTTAGACTGCAGTACTTATTTTAAATACTAGGTGTCAGAGTTACATACTGCTCCTTTAAAGCAGAGATTTAAAAAAAGCTATGCTGGTTAAAAAAAGTTGTGCTTGTTCTCATTTTATGTCAGACAAAGTGAAAACATTCATTCAATTTTAAGTTCAAATGTCCCAAAACTTTGAGTCCATCAAGCAAATGTTAAACGAGTCCAATGTGCCAGTGCACAGAATGAAACACAAATTAAACATGTGAACTAAAGGCTGTGTTTGAATACCTTGTGAGAGATTGGGAGTCTTGAAGTAGTGAGGTTAAAGAGGGCGCCGAGGTGTTGAAGGTCAGTCTTCAACATCAGAAGCATCAAGTGTTTCTGAACACTAAGAGGATCCCACAACTGCACGATCATCTAGGAAGTAAACTTTAAAACTCGAGCAAAATAAATAACAATCCGCCAACTCTTGTTGTCCACAAGCACAAAAACTGTACACTCCTCCTGAAATCCAGCAAACACTTATCCATGTGTCAGTCCTTTTGTCTCCCCTCACACACACACACACACACAGGTTCCAGGTGCTAGCAATCACCTCTCTCTCCTGTGCTGGACCACACCCACTGCCTCACAGAAGCTCAGCTTCAACTTCATTTGTCCCCGAAGGGCGGGCTGGTTGGTTTTGCAGCAAGGCATTAAAAGGACAGAAAAAAGACAAAATACATTTCAGTACTGAATGTGGCAGCTTTAGAGAAACAGTCAACAACAAATATAAACACATCACTGTTAAATATGAATCGCCAGAAGAGGACCTGTATCTGTTGTTGTTTTTTACCGAGGAAGGAAGTAACTGAACCTCAGGTGAAGGGGGTGAGCACCGACAGCCTTCAGGGTGTCTGCTATGATTCTCTTAAGCTTTGGATGCTGAAGTGAAATCAGAATATGAAATCAAAGTCTGGAAACACTTTGTTCATTTAACCCTGACAGGTCCTAAACGGTGTCCGCTTGTTGTCACCTTGATGCTGTATGTTTGGAGACGCTGTTTTTTCACATAACTGTGGTGTGGTGTCTCTCCAGCTCTGCAGAGACGAAGCAGCTCATCCTGTCTCAGCTGGAGGAGCAGGTGGAGGCTAACCTGGGCACTGCCATGATGTACACTCTGTTTGACTGGGCCAAAGAGAACCAGGAGAGCCTGATGGAGAACCACAAACCTGTGGTCACTGCTGTGGTCAGTCTGATGCACCAATACTACAACTTAAAAACACTGTGACAGGGAACAAGCAGCACTGATTAGAGTCGGTCTGAAACTACTGTGGAATCAATGTGTTTGTTATAATCTGTGCATGATTTAAATTTGTATTTGCACGACACCAATGCTTGACATATTATCCAAACAACAACAAAGACAAGGTCCCATATTCTTCATCCACTCCTCTGTACTGTAAAGACTTTATCACTGTTGTACAGAACAGCCCTAGTCGTCAGGTTACAATGAAATAACTTGCAGATATTTCTCGTTGTTGCAGACGTCGCTATCGAGCGGTGACACAACGAACGCCGCCTCCACGACCAAGAAGAAGGAGAGGAAGGAGCAGCTGACGAAAGCTCAGAAGAGGAGGATCGTCAGCAAAACAGGTTCATAAGTCACACGTCTCACAGTACTGATACTGAGCATTCTCAAAATCTCAAATTGAGCAAGATCAGCATTTTTTGGGTGGAGATGCTGAAAGAAAAGCCTGCCAATGAAATCTCTACCCTTTAATCATTACAATCAGAGGGTTCAGACATCAGTTAGCTGGTTCCCTGTACAGCAGAAAGGAGACGCTCACAGTTTAAAAAAGTTTAAACTGTGCAGTTTCTACAACGTGCAGTTTCTGTACAGCTGTGTCGCTCTTTCAGTTCCGTCTGTTTTCACTTTGTGGAGTTTGCTCTCCTATTAGCTACAGTACGGCAGTCGAGCTCTCAGCCTGCAGGGAAAGTTGTGAGGCACAGACTCCTAGCTTGCAAGCTTTCTGCCCGACTCCGCTGGTTACTCTTTAACTTTAATACAGGACTCTTTCAATCAAAAGAGCACTATCCCACAATATACCACTGTTTTCAGTAAATGCACGATTAAGACCTCGTGAGGGAGAAAAGTAGCGCAGCCAGCCCGGTCCGTGTCGCCGTCTTTCCCAGCACAGCGAGCAATACACAATGAAATGGGATGTGTTTTTAATCGCATCGGGTTGCAGTTAGTGTCGGCTGCACCCGCGGTAATGACGGCGCGTGTCAGCATTCTATTTTGGTATATTGGTCACACCGGTGTAAAAGACACAGCCAACTTTTAAGACGGAGAAATAGGTATTAAAGTGCGTCTAATACAGCAGATTTTACGGTACTAAAGGTAGTGAATGTGAGACAGAGCTGCAGCCTGTTCTGCTGGTCGAGCTTTGATTCTGCTCAGCCTCTCTGATGCATCCTGTCCCTTTGGATTTGACTTTCTTGTTTGGTTTCAAGACGAATTGAAAAGTGATTTGAACAGCCAGATGTGGACTCACCACAACATCTGGTGTCTAAGGCTCCGTGTCCACCGGGCGCTTTTTTTTTTGTTTCGGGCAGAAAAGAATGCCAGGTGGATGAAGCCTTTTTGTTTTTAAACGCTGATGAAACTTCAGATCTTCACAAATCAAATTCAAACCGAGTTAACTTTTCTCTACAATCTGTGGCTCTTACAGTCAAACTTCATGCTGACGTGATCTCTGCTTGTGGAAATGATGATCTTATTCAAACTCTGATGATCTCTGCTTCCAGATAACAAAGGAGAACTGCCAAGAGGATGGAACTGGGTGGACGTGATAAAAGTAGGTGCTTTTCCTCATTTTCACCACAAGATGGAGCTCTTACTCTGTGAAAAGCATCTTTAACCTTTTCCTTATTTCCTCTTTCTTCCTCACATCACCTCATCCTGATCCTGCAGCATGTGAGTAACAACCAGCGGAATGAACTTAAAATCCTGACCACAGCTCTGTAGTTTCCCATCATTTATTATTCTTCTTCTTCTCAGCTGAGTAAAACGGGAGGAAAGGACGACGAGTAGCTGGGCTCGCTGTGATCTGCTGCTACATGATGAACTGAACTCTGTGCAGCCTGTCGACGCTGCAGATCCCGCCTCCATGCTGTCACATCCTTCAACATAAACACTCAACATGTCCGCCCGCCCTCCACCCTGAGGAGAGGAGCAGACCCTCGGCTGAGGATCCTCGGAGGACCTCTCTGCGTTTAGTGTGTGAAGAAGAAAACGCGTCATCAGGTTTTCTGTTAAATAGGCCGCTCAGTCCGCCGTCAGGGTGCCGGACAGTTTCCTGTCACTGCCGTGTTTCTCAGGCCGACGAGCCGTAAATGTTGGATAATGTTTGGTAATGGATGTGTCAAAGTGTCGGGAAGCTTCCTGCTGTTGCGTTTAGGTATCATGTGACTCTGAAGACAGAGAGTTTTTAAAAACACACAAATGTTACACCTCTCACCTGTCTCTTATTCTGACAGCTGATTGGTTCTGCCCAATGTTTGACAAACGTAACACTTTTATATTTAAATAAAAACAAATGTGGTCTAAGTGTTGTTGTCAGTTTGAATCATTCTGAGATTTTATAGAAGAGAGCTGAAGAAGACCGGTCTCCAGAACACTTTTAAAGGTCTTGTCTCGGTCTCAGACTGGGCGGACTCTGGATCTTAAATCGAGACCACCACTGATCATCTATTGGTCCACGTCATTACTGTGATTTGAAGGAAAACGCCTCTTTCTAAAAGATCCATCCATAATCTTGACTGCTTTTTTTGTTCTGGGTCGCGAGGGCTAGAGCCGATCCCAGCTGTCTCATTGAGCGAGAGGCGGGGTTACACCCTGGACTGGTCACCAGCCAATCACAGGGCTGACATATAGAGACAGACAACCAGCCACACTCACACTCACAACTTCAACGTATTTGTAGTTTGGTTTGCAAGACATTTGAGGATCAAGGCCGAGTGAAGACCGAGACCATAAATATCTCTGAAGATCGTCATCTACAAATAAATTTAAGTTATTTATAGTTTTAGAGGGCAGTGGTTAGCGCTGTCCGCTCACTGTCCCGTCTGTCAGGAGTCTCTCTGTGTGGAATTTGCATGTTCTCCCCGTTCATGTGTTTGTTCTCTCCGGGTACTCCGTCTTCCTCCCACAGTCCAAAGACATGCTCGTTATGTAAACTGCTGACTCTAAATTGCCCGGAGGTGTGAATGTGAGTGTGTCTGGTTGTCTGTCTCTATATGTCAGCCCTGTGATTGGCTGGAGAACAGTCCAGGGTGTAACCCCGCCTCGCCCAATGACAGCTGGGATCGGCTCCAGGCCCCCAAGAGCCCAAACGAGAAAAGCGGTAAAGATAATGAAAAGATAGATTTTCTTTTAGAAAGAGGCGTTTTCCTTCTAATCACAGTGATCTTGTCTTGACCGGTCTGGATTTAAAATCCAGAGTCCACCCAGTCTGAGTCCGAGACAAGACAGAGAAAAAACGCTTACGATTCCTAGACGAGATCTAGACCTTCAAAAAGCGAATTCGAGACCGGTCTTGAGACCAAGACTGATTCAGGTACTACGTCACCAGGTCATGAAGCAGACGCAGGTTGTCTTGCAAACTTTCTGAAGAACGAAAGCAGACAGTGAACGAAGACACGGGAGAATCCAGACGTGTTGTTGTTGTTGTTGTTGTTGCAGAAACAGAGCAGAGAAGTGGACGACTATACTTTGTTTTAATGAATATAAAAAGAAATGTACACAAGAGTGAAAATGAAGCAATAAAAACAGAAAGTCCACAAACATGACGTGTTGTTCCAGTGTCCAGTCGACAATCGTCTCCTCCTTAAATATCTCTTTGTAAACATAAAACACGCCGAGGTCACGCTCTACACAACATTATCGTACAGAGACATTAAAGAGAAACGGAGCAGAAATATATCCTGATTGAAACGGGGGAAATAAACCAAAGGATGCGTTCTCTTCTGTCTTTCTTTTCAGTTAAAATAAAAACCCTCGGAGACGTCTGGAGTCTCGAGGACGACGGCAGCGTGAAGCTGATGATGTCACGTCCGCTCCTTGATTAATAATAAGCGCTGCTACTGACGGTGTTGGATTGTGCTCTAACAACATCACGAGTACTGTTTTCACTACGGCCGGCAGTCTGAACCCTGCGGGACGCCTCACTACCTCGACCTGCGGTCCTTTCTGTTTTTGTCCAGACTTTTGTCCATCGTCTTTTCGTTGTCCCCCCGGCACTTGGGGCAGTACCACTTCCCCTTGGGCTTATACGTGAGCCCCACGCAGGAGAAGTGGAACCACTCGATGGGGCACTGGTCGTTGTCGCAGCCGATCATCTCGCCGTACGACACCTGCTCGCAGAGGCAGTATGTGGGCTCGTTGGGGTCGATGGCGAAGTCGACGGGCGAGGCGTCCCGCTCCTGTTTGCTCTTACGCTTCTTCTTCTTCGCAGACTTTGACTTCTTCTCCCGGGGCGGAGGGATGGACAGCTCCTCCACGGGGTCGTCCACCAGAGAGCCGTTGGCCGATGGATGGCTCGAGTCACGGCTCTCGCTGTTTCGTTGGCGTCGAGGTCGGCGGGCTGAGGTGCGTTCGGGAGCGGGGGAGTCCTGGACGCTGGAGCGACGCTCCGCGGGGAGGCGTTCGGCCTCGCTGGGCTCCTGCAGCGTCAGAGAGTGAGAGTCCATCTGCCGGGAGCGGTTCTCCACCAGCTCCGTCATCTGGGTCACCACGTGGATCTTCTCGTCGCCGAGCTCCTGGCTGGTGATGAGCGCCCTCTGCAGCTGGACCTGCAGACGCTTCCTCTGCGCCGCGTCCTGCTCGCCTTTGTACTTCTCAAACACTTCATCCACCTCCTGCAGCACCTCTGACAAAAGACAGGACACAGATTCTTTTACTCATCAATTAAACTTTCAATCAACACATCAAAATATATCAGAAATGATTCATCAACAGGGGAGTTCTAGTATCTAAAATATTCTGCTCTCAATGAGTCATCGGTACAAAAAGGTTGGAAAGCCGGGGTCAGAGGCTTCAGCCTGCAGGCGGTAACGGCTGCAATGTCATCCTTTAATTATCTGTCGTGCTCACACTGTTATTCGAAGTGTCTGCTTTTAAACCTACACCCCATTTTCAGCATTTGGGGTCCTAAGGTGCATTCATGTGGCGTCGGACATATAGGAAAAAACGAGTTGTAAACTGCACATGAACACCTGCTTAAGGACGAACAACTCGGAAACTCGTAGAAGAATTAGGTGCCCAACAACTCATGACCCGGGGGACAAAATATGTTTGGTAATGTTATCATACTTTTTATCAATCTATCAATTGCAAATCAACTTTTTGCTCAAATATAACTTTTTAACACTGATCTGCTTCTTAGCATCAACGCTGATTTGTGCTGTTGTTACAACATTCAGACTTTACGATCTGAAATCAAGTGAAGTCGGAAGAACAACTTGGACCACCCGAGCAGCACGTGAAGGCAGCATAAATGTTACAAAAAGTGAACCACAGAGAAACCTCCAGTAATGGCTGCAACACAATCCCAAAGTGAGTCCACTAAACGATGTAGGCTCAGGTTGTTATTCCAAAAGTGTGACAACACTTCTACACTGTTTTTTAACTTATATTTAGGTAACCTGAGTGTCTACAGACCCACAGAATGTGAAATAAACACATCCAGTCCTTTGTTTGTGGTCTGCATAAGTCTTACAACACAGAGAAAAATGCTCTGTTTCAAATGTGCTCTCCTTGTGACGTCACAGTGGGATTCTGGTAAAAAAAAAAAACCCTCCCCTCCCCTGGTATCTCTGCACATGGACTCCACCCCGAGCCTAGAACAAAACTTTTCCCCCGGTCCGCCATTTTTATTCTCGCTACAGAGGAGTGAGATGGGGGGAGGGTCATTACATTTAAAGAGACACACACACCAAAACGGAGCGTTCTGAGAGAGCTGGTTTCTACAGGGTCACAAACCTCCTCTGGTGCTTGATTCATGTTTTATTTTGACCAAAGCACAGCACAGATGTTTCATTTAGACCACAGGGGGACTGTTTGAAAAGGTGGAAAAGTGGATAATATGTCTTCTTTAAAAATGTAAAACTTAGGAAGACTGTATCCATCAGGGGTCAGTCATGCAAAATAAAGGACGTCGTCTGTAAACATTAGAGGAGGAGAAGAAGAAGTGGGAGGACTAGAGCTGCAGGAAATGACGGCGGTGAGATGTTGAAGGGGGGTTGCTTCAGAGAAGAGGAGCTCTCCTCTCCGGCTCTGCAGCTCACAGTCGACGGGGCGGAGCGGAGTGCAGAGACGGTGCTTGATTTAATGCATCGCCTGTTCCTTCTGTGTCATTCGTACAATGTGTCCGAGGTGTGCAGGAGGTTATATGTAACAGCGGCTGGTTGCCAACTGCAGCTTAACCGTGCGTCAACATCAGCAACAATGAGGGTTGTTTTTACACCTTAAAACGGCAGTTTGTGTTCCTCCCCCTGGTCATCGGGAACATTAATGAACACATTTTCTAATCGACACAACACTGTTATTCCTTATTCCGTATATCGGCATGCATTACGAGAACCAAGAAGCCTTTTCTCCCGATGAATACTCAAGTTTATTCATTGTTTTCACAGTAATCCTCCGCGGTAACACCATAGTGGGCGGTAGTGTGTACATACTGAAAAAGTTGGGATTTAACCATTTAATAAAGATAGATTTGAATTAGATTAATGCCGAATTATTCAGTGAACACTAATGATTCATATTATATCTTGGGTGAGGTTATAAATTATGTGTCCGGAAGAGGCGAGGAAGGAATACGAAATTTAAGCATTTTCCGAAGGGAGTTTGGTGCAAGGCACAAAACAGCACGGACTGTAACCGGGCTATGCCTCCTTACGGATTGCTGACTTTTTCAAAAAGATAAATAGATCGTTTAAGTTGTCGAACACATTTCGGTTAATCGAATTAATCGTTTTGGTTGAACAGCTGTAAACACAAGGGCTCGGGCTTTTCCGTGAAATGGGAACACAAGGGTCGCGCCTGCTCCACCATTTCAGCTCAGCCTGCCAGACCGCTGTTAATGTTTGCCCGTTTTTAAAAACACACAGTTGTGATTAATGATAGAAACGCTGGTACCTTGATACTTTGCGTCGATTTCTCGGAGCAGGGAAACATTTCTTTGTATGTCCAGAGGCAGGGACTCCACACACTCCAGGTAATCCTCCACATAGTTGACCAGTTGCTGCGACTTGTCGGCTGTCGGGTAGTGATGGCCTAACATCGTCTCTGCGATGCATAGAGGCGCTGAAACAATATAGAGGAAATGTGAAAAATATTCTGTTAAAAAAACCAAATGCTTGTTGGCGACTTTGCAGCTTGTAGGGCAGTCCCAGGCAGCAGTTCACTTCAAACAAAACTCCAGCCACTGCGCATGCGGGAGTATTTTCCTAATATGGTATTGTACAGTTTCCTCGCGCTTGTCGTCACGGGAGGCTGGACCAGATGGGTTTGGAGCAGCAGGATTGGCGGAGAGTGACCTCATTATCATAACTTTTTTCCCGGGAAATTAAACCAATGGGGGAATTGAAAACACAGAGCTTCCATAGTTTAGACGGAGACCAAATTAAAATGTGTTTTTGTTTAAAAGTCGACCAAATACGCAGATAAAAGTACAAAGACAGGTTTTATGTATTCTAAGTCCTTGAATTGAATTCAAATTAAACAGTTTTTACGCCATGTTTACACTGATATTCTCTAAATTTTGATAGCAAACACCTGTAATCTCATTTAGCCTCCTGTCATGAGAAGCGGCAGGTTCTCATATTTCCTTTTTTCCAAACAGCATGCGACGTGAGTGAGTGTTAGCAACGTTTAACCAATTAATGGCACATATTGCAGATATCCCAGTATCACACAGTAGTGCTTGGTGGTATTTGAATTTGTTATAATTTAGCTTAATATATTGTTTTAACTCTGAATATAGCAATTTCACTGTCAATTGTCTCCTCAGCAGGGGTGCTGCTTGTCAACAGGCAAGGCGGGGGCCCCAGACCAGTAGGGGGCCCCAGAGGGCTGACAAACTTTGGACCAAAGCAGCAACCCAAAATGTGAACATTTTGCAATGACAGAAGAAAACTTCCCTAAGGGGGCCCAATCTGACAGCATTCACTGTCGTTGCTCTGCTGAACGCTGGCGGGAGGGCCCCCCAATTAACTTTTGTCTATGGGCCCCAACAGACTCTAGAATGGCCACTGCTCCTCAGTCGCTAATAAGTCAGGAAATAGTTAAAATCATAAGTATTGATAGATAAATTATAATTTGTCGGATTCTGTCTTTTTACTTGGCTGTATGATTTCTCAGCCCGAGTGTGTCAGAGGAGAATGCCCTGCCCTGTAAACGTTGCCTTCTTTCAAGAATATTCTGAACTGTCTGTAGATAAATGTAAATAAACACGAGTGTTAACCTCTGGAGCAGCTGCGGCTGATGTAAAGGTTCCTGCTTTAACCTGCGTCTGTTAGCACAGCTCATATTTAAACACCGTCTCAGTGAACCACGTGACTGCACCAGAATGTGTGATTCAGGGAAATAACTATTTCCTCTTTTCTGTGTCACATGGGGTCAGGAAATATCCTCTCTGCTTTTTCTATTACTGCCAACAGGAAACACTAAAACCTGTTAAAACACACACAACACATCTCTCTTTACTGCGATAGAGAATAAGTCATATTACTAATGACATGAACACGTTTACTGCATGTTGAAACAGCTCAGTCTGTCCAACAGGTGCTTCTACCACAGCCATTTATAGTTTAAAGTATAACTACTGAAAACACAACTAATATTAACACTACAAATATTACCACCCTTGTCCGTCTACAAGTGCTGGTTTTAAAGGTCCAATCAGTGAGATGTGTAGAGAGTGAAATGATAAAGTGATCTTACTATATGATCAGACATTAAGGAAACATGTTGAAGTGCTGGCTTCTCTGACAACAACACAGCAGCCAGTATGTCCTCCTTCTAACTTTAGATTCTGGTCCTGAATGATCTGGATTTGTTTGGACCAGAGAAGGTAGGCGGTTTTAAGGCCCCCCCCCACACGGCCGTTTTGGACGCCCCTCAGTTTACCAGATATGAGAGCAGTTATCAGGTCAACAGGTGTTGCAGTGATGGAAGCGGGCAAGAGAAGTGGTTCAGATAGAAGTGATTGTACCCGACCTAAAAAGCCTCTGCATGTTTCTAATAAGCTCCACGAGCAGAAACGTGCTCAAACTAGGATCAATATTGGAGATGCTTTTGAAAAATGGAGAGAGGTTAGAACACAGAAAGGTTTACAGACCGATGCAGAGCTGGATAAACACTGAAGCTTCAGAGTTCACCACATGGTGACCTGTGTGAGCATTGACTCTAGAGAGGAGGGGGCGGGGGGAGACAGCTCTGTGTAATGTTTTGCCTTCAAATTACTCTCTTGAAATCCACGGGGTATTTGAAAGTGGTGCGTTTTTTGTGTTTTTCCTTTATTACCACTGTCACACGGGAAGTGATGATTCTTTAGACCAATCAACGGACTGAAGCGTATCTAGCTCCACCCTTTAGGGTCGAATCTTCACGCCTGGTACCCCCACAGAAGGGGAGCAAAAAAGTAGGACAGTACGGATCAGTTATTTTGGGACTCTTCTTCTAAACTTTTGACAGAGGAAACAGCTGTGTACCGTACCGCTTGGTGAAATGGGGCTTAACACTACAACAAACAGGCTACTCGTACTACAAATATGGCTACCACAAGTACACATAATAACATTATTATTACCACAACTACTGCTACTACTTCTGCAGGTTTTACACTCCTTCTAGAAGTACAATATGTTTCCCTTGCTGCAGCTTTGGTTGTAAATATGTCTGAAAAGCTGCAATTTTCAAAAGCTTCAGTACTTTTCTTCTATCGACTATCGATCATTAAAATAACAGATTGTATTGTTTTAGAAGACGTGGTGTCGTAAAAGTATCGACAGCTGCCATAACTTGAACCACATCTGTCCTAACAATAGAGAGGCCTACTCTGTGCACTTCAATGTGCGTGCATGTTGAAGTGTCGACGTTTTGTGTGTGTGTGTGTGTGTGTGTGTGTGTGTGTGTGTAGGTAGCACAGTTTCGTTTCACGTCGGTGGAAAAGGAACTCGCGACCTTTCGCAGCAGTTTTTTTATCGCCCTGAATTTCTGCCTGCAGTCACTTTCGTTTCCTGAACACTAAAAGAAAAAGTTTTAAAAAGTCTAAAAAGTTACCGCTTGTGGACACGAGTGTTTCCGGCCAATGCTTTCAAAATAAAACGTTTTTTTTCTTTTTTGGTCACAGGGGTTCACAAAGTTTGCCACGGTAAGGACCCCCAAACATAATTAGCCTCCGACGGGGACCTCTCTCCTGCAACATTTCTTCAGCTCGAACATGATGACTGGCATGAAAAATTCTTCATATATTTCCTTATTATGCAAACTGTATAAACTTTAGTGATCTTGTTATTCATTCATTGTCAGTGTCTTTTTTTTAAGTTTGACTTCAGTTAAGTTTTTAACTTTTTGCGTCTTTATGGTAGATACAGGACAGTGGATAGAGTTGGAAATCAAGGAGAGAGAGAGTAGGGAATGACATGCTGGAAAGATGCCACAGGTCAGATGTGAACCCGGGCCTCCGCCTGCAGGACCAGCCTCCATACATGGGACGCCCACAACAACCATTACACCCCAATTAACATCAACATTTACTAAAACAACCTCTCTATACAAGTACCCGAACACAGTTTGTTGTCTTTGGGTTCAGATCTTAGAAAAGAGAAGAAAATTCATCGGCTGACTTCAGAGCAAACGTAGCGAGTAATGAGAACATTCATAGAAATGTCGGGGAGTCAGAAGTGCAACATGAAAATGCATCAATGGGATGGTAAACAGACTTGAGCTTGTATATTTCTTTTCTCGTCTTCTGACTACTCAAATAACTTTCACACTGCAGGTCCCACCTACACATTCACACCCTGATGGTAGAGGCTGCTGTGTAGTGAGACCATCAGTATTAACTCATCCATTCACACACATTCATACACCGCCGACCAAGCAGCGGGAGCACCTTGTTAAGTCCAGCTGCCACAATGATGCATGTCCTCCTAGAGCTTCCATAGTTTTGAACACAAAATTGGGGGGGAAGACAACCTGAAAAAAGATTTGAAAGATCTAAAATAACTATGGCTTTAATTTTATTATTTGACTGTCAAACCAACACTCCCACCCTGCACTCTCAGGTCTTCTTCTGTTCAGCTCACTGCACCGCTCGCCCGCCGGGGTCAAGAGCCTTCAGCCGCTCTGCCCCCTCGTTGCCGTCTCTGGAACTCCCTCCCACCAGACAGACATCGGTACATCAACTCTCGCTCCAAACAAACCATCTTTTGAAAACTGGCATAATCAGTCTGACCGTTATCCATCCCGTCTCATGACTCCTCTTTACGATCATTTTACACTCTGTTTTTATTATTATTATGAAACCCTCTTCCAAATATTCACATTTTAAAATGAATAAAAAACAATCTAAATTAATTTATAATTCAACAGGAATGATATTATAGTGCATTATATTGTTTTTAAATCAATGTTTGTGTTGACGCTTGTCGATGCTTTTATTTCTGAAGTCACACTTCCGGTGACGCGGGGCAGCTCGCGCAGCTTGACGCAGCCGTTTGTTTATGAGCGCAGACGCAGCGCTGTTTTGCTCACATTGATCCGGAGTGAGCAGAAGGTGAACAGAATACCTGTCAACATGAAGAGGAGCGCTGTGTTCGTGTTTGTGGCCGTCTGTGCTCTCTCAGGTAACACCTTTATTCTCTCACACTTCACGCGCTCATCTGGTCAGAACGTCTTTTTTTTACTACTTTAATAAAAACCTTATGTTAAAAACGTTTTTTTTAAAAACAAAGCAGAATAGTTTTCCTTCACTATAAGTTGGACCTTTGTTGTTTTTAATGATATAATGCAGCTTTCATGCGGTTATAAAGCAGTGTGTTCAGGTTCTCTGTCCTCGCGCTATAAATGACGCTCGTCATGATTTAATGAGCCCTCCGCGCGACTTCCTGGATTGTTTAGGGAACAGAAAATTTCCGCAGTCTGTCGAACTTGTTGCAGGTCTGAGTCACATGTCTGCTGGCAGAACACAGATGTTTTTTTTAAGGGATAAGATGAATCTGAAACTTGTCAAGCAGAAACTCCGCAGCTGCAAATAAACAAACAAACAAACAAACGAACGAACAGCAGTGATTTCAGGCTGGAATAATTGAATAATTTAAATTATTCAGAACACTCAGAACAAGAGCTTTAAAAATTACATCGATTAGACTTTCAACAGGGTTTTGGATAAATGTACGGAGGCCCAGAGAAGCTGAAGCTCTTAAAAGATTGACTCGTTATCCCAGGAAAAGCAGAGTCGTTTCCCCGAGGTCAAGACCTCCACTGACTGGCTATTTTTCCACGCCATTACTTAGATTAGAAGATAAAACGCCTGTTATGGTCAAAGAGAGGGAAACACCCGCTGCACACAAGATGATGATTTATGGCATTTATGGTCTTGGTCTTGATCCCTAAATGTCTTGGTCTTGTCTCAGTCTCGCCCTACCTTGGTCTTGTTCTTGTCTCGGTCTTGCCCTGCCTCTGTCTTGGTCTTGTCTCTGTCTCGCCCTACCTTGGTCTTGTTCTTGTCTCTGTCTCGCCCTGCCTCGGTCTTGGTCTTGTCTCTGTCTCGCCCTACCTTGGTCTTGTTCTTGTCTCGGTCTTGCCCTACCTTGGTCTTGTTCTTGTCTCGGTCTTGCCCTGCCTCTGTCTTGGTCTTGTCTCTGTCTCGCCCTACCTCGGTCTTGTTCTTGTCTCTGTCTCGCCCTGCCTCGGTCTTGGTCTTGTCTCTGTCTCGCCCTACCTCGGTCTTGTTCTTGTCTCGGTCTTGCCCTGCCTCGGTCTTGTTCTTGTCTCGGTCTTGCCCTGCCTCGGTCTTGGTCTTGTCTCGGTCTTGCCCTGCCTCGTTCTTGGTCTTGTCTCAGTCTCGCCCTACCTTGGTCTTGGTCTTATCTCGGTCTCGCCCTACCTTGGTCTTGTTCTTGTCTCAGTCTTGCCCTGCCTTGGTCTTAGTCTTGATGTGGTCTGGATCCCTAAATGTCACTCTGGTCTCAGGTATGTCTTGGTTTTTGTTAGTGTGATCTTGACTACAACACTAAAATTGTTTATAATTCTCTCTTCATCAACAGGTTTAAACTTGTACAGATTATTCTTGTACTTTTAAACCCGGGGGAAAATATTTAAAAATATTTGGTCTCTTAATAATTTAGTCACAAAAAGTTTTGGACTTACTCCACAATTTCTCATTACTGCTGAAATAACTGGAACATAATCCTGAGCTTGGACAAAGTTCATCCACTCAAAGTCGTTGTTTTTGTCCCTGACAGGCTCTAAAAACAAACGAAGCGATAGAGGCAGAAACTGATGTCACATCGCTCCCTTGAAAGCCACCAAAATCCTTCTTTGAGCTTGCATAGCACAGGAGTTGCTGCTCTGCCACTGACTTGATCAGTTAGTTTGTTCATTTTACACCGGCTACCCCACGAGACGATTTTCAAATCGCACAGATTTTAGACCGTGAGACCACACACCTGCAGTTTGTAGTAACGATTCCACGCTACACGAGATCTCGCAGAAACTGACGTGATCAAATATGACCGTCAGAAGAAAAACAAACATGGAGGATGGTGGGCGTCGTCAGCTGGCTGTCCTGGCGTGTGTTCTGTTTTGCAGCAAAAATTAGAAAAAGAATCTGAGTGAATTTTGTGTTTATGTTCGCTGTCATGCTTGTGAGCTGTCAAAGTGACGCAACAATCGGCTGGTGACGCTTCCCGGTCTGCTCGCTCTCATTGGCTATTTCAGGGATTTCTTCGGAGGCAGACCGACGCCATCGCAGTGTTTCCCCTACCATTATATTGGGGGGGCGAAGTTGCACAACAACATGAACAATGTGACCAGCTTGGGCAATACTAGATCAGCAACTCTCATTTTATTCAAGGTAAAATTTCAGTTTTTGTCAATGGAGTTTTGTGGATTTGAAAAAGACCAAACACATCCTCTCCCTCTTGAACAAGAAGGTCTCTCTCTCTCTCTCTGTAGGGATCCTCTCTGTATTGTTGTATTTTTAGAGGCCGTCCTGTGATTGGTTGCACTCTGGATGTAACGGCTGCAGGATTACATTGCAGCCGTTACATCAGGATCTACAGCTGCTGGCTGAGGCAGTCTACTGGAGCTTTTCCAAAACCTTAACTTTTAGTCCATAAAACCCCAAATATGAAGAAATAGCTCCCAGGTTTTTAGTGTTCAAATTAACTGGAGGTCTTTGTTGATCCGTCTGACTCAAACTGCACTCAGTCAGCAACATAACAGAGGCTACCTGACACCTTTTAGTAGAGCTGAGTCATAACTGAGTCTTTTGAATAAGCACTTTGTGAACTTGGAGATAAACCGTGCACTGAAAACAAACACACTGCTGTGCCATAAATGTGTGTCATGACCTGTGTACCTCAGCTGAAGTCAACATGACGCTGTCATGGTATCAGGCGGAGTCAGTCTTATTATCATTTCACAGTTTGTTTCCAAAAACCAGGTCACTTGAATAAGAAAAGCTCCAGATGATTAACGCCCGACCCTGCAAATCTCCTTAAACTCCAGGCTGTTTATTTTTGCCTTTTTTGGACTCTGCCACCATTAGGTCATTTAGAAAGCCTCCAATGTGACCTTTTTCCTTTCGTTTATGCAACTCATACTGTTATCAGCGAGAAGTAGTATTTTCTTCTTAACCAGGATGTTCATTCAACAGGAAATGTGGCATTTAAAGGAAGAATATGCGATTTTTACACACTCAAATGTATCAGAAATCAAATATATCCTCTGAAAATAACTCTGTGAGTCATGACTGTCTACAATGAGTGTGACACCCAAGTCCCACTGTCTGTGATGTTTTCCCAGCCGTAACTACAGCGTGCTTACATGGACGGGACGGCCGGCCGGCTGACTCCTCCCCTCGCGAATAAAAGTTGTTTAATTGAGGGACTAGAGAAAAGAAGAATAACATACTGTACTCACTGCTTAATTGAATGTCACATAAGCATTTTTAGATCACAGTCATTTTGTGTAAATTTACATGCAGTGTGAAGCTACAAGCATAATAAAGATTGCTAGCATTAGCATGCTAACACAACAATGCAGTGATGCAAGTATGAAATCTACAAAGTAAATAAATGAACACCTTCTGCTCTGAGTGTCTTTTCCTGCAACCGAACCAGAAAGACAGTTTGGCTTATTGTTGCTCACAAAGAGCATTTCAACTAATTGGAAATAGGAAGAAAGAAATGTGCAACCGAATGCTGAATGTTGTCAGAGGTCTAAATATTTAAACAAAGGAAAAGGACTCATTGCCGAAACCAAAACAATCAATTGTTCAGGAGTCTAAAAAACTCCATTAATGTCCAACAAAACTCCAATGTAATAAACCAGGAAGAAACCCAAGGAGAAGCTGCAGGAATATAACAAAGAAAAAGATTGACAAGAGTTACAAATAGACCTGGAGTGATTGGACACAGGTGGCACAAACAAGACACACGACAGAACTGGTGAGGGCGGGAAACCAGACAAAGAGAGGAAGTAGGTCAAGAAATGGTGGGATAAGAACTACAAAGTAAAACAGGAAACACTTAAAGTTTAAAGGCAGAGGTGGTGATTTCCTACAGATATACTTTTTTAGATTTTGGTTGAAATTGTCTTTAGGTCCTTAAAGATGTCTCTATCCACTTTGTGCTTGTTTACATCCGGGCAGTAGAGCATTACTGCAGTAGCCATTCACCGGAGCTACAGCAGCGACTAGTGGTGGGTGGCTGGGTTACAGCTTAGAGGCAACATTTAACCAGCATCACGGGCCTAAATGAATGAAAATAATTGACTGGCAAGGGCGACATTTAATCATTTAGTCGCACACATTCCTAATAACAGCTATACTTAAGCGCATGAAATGATAAGTGTTGAGCTTTTAGCTTGTTAGTTAGCTCCCAAATGACCAAAAACAACTATGAGAAAAAGATAATCAAACCTACATCAAGGGACATTAGTCTACCCCATTTGGCAGTTAAAGGTCCCATGTTATGCTTTTTCTGGTTTTATATGCTCTTTAGTGTGTTTTCCAAGTGTCCTGTGCATGTTTAGGCACATCTATGTGCAAAAATTCAAAGTCCGCGGAAACGCGGCTTCTCCTACGTCCTCCTGTTAGCTGTAGCATTAGCTGCATGTAACACTCGGTTCTAGCCCCCCTCGAAAAAAATTTGTCAGTCCGACGTCATTGTCAGTGTGAGATCACTGATCTAAGTCCATTGGCTCGTTGTGGCAAGCCCAGCAGCTCATGTTGCACGCCCGTTAACTTCTGTACCACGATATGCCGTAGCCTGCGGTAGCACAGTAGTGCTAAAGTGCTAATGTTTATGCTCCCCTCGGACGGAGCCAGTGGCTGCATTCCCAATATGGTAAAAGAGGCGGGACATTTCCGAGAACCGTGCTGAGCGACTGACGAATTACGGCAGAGCCGACAGGCCGACCAATCAGATCAGACTTGGCCCACGTGGGGACTCTGAACGTGGGCACTTCAGAGCCTTAGAGAGAAAGTCAGAAGCGAGCCGGTGCATGAAAACAGACACTTTTTTCTAAGTTTAGCTATTGTGAACATACTTTAGTAGGTACATAGATTAAATATACGAACCCCAATATGGGCTCTTTAAAGTTATGCATGCTTCCCTTCAGTTCCTTCAGGGCAAAGCTAAACCAATCGTTAACCATGCAGGTATTTACTGTCAAGACTGTCCTTTGTGAAAACAGTCCCTTTAAAATGTAGTTTTGTATCTGGAGCTTCAGAAACTGTTTCTTTGAATGTCCCGCTGTAAATCAAGTTGCTGTAGCCTCCACTGCCGTTCAGCTTACCAAATAAAATCTATTGCTGGTAGACGTAAAATGAATCAGTACTCGAGCAGCAGTTCAGGAATGTTGAGTCAGATTTCTCTTTATCCTGCCAGATACAGAGAGATTTAGCTGGTGATGATAGGCTAAATCAGCAAGCTGGGAACTGCTTTGGAAGAAGCTTAACTGTAATCGTTCCTTCTATGTATGTAAAAGTCCCACCGTCCATTTTTGGGGAGTTGAAGTTGGGAAATGGTGTATGCAAATCCAATTATTTAATTTGTCTCTCTTTCTCTTTGAAGCACTGTCATTGGCTGAAGATGAAGTGGAATCCGAACCATCTGTAACTGTGGCCCCTGCCATTGAGTTTAGCCCGACAGCTTCAACGGCTACAACCAAAGAGCCTCCAACTACCAAGCCCCAAACAACCAAGGCTCCAACTACCAAGCCCCAAACAACCAAGGCTCCAACCAAGGCTCCAACCAAGGCTCCAACCAAGCCTCCAACCAAGCCTCCAACCAAGCCTCCAACCAAGGCTCCAACCAAGCCTCCAACCAAGGCTCCAACCAAGCCTCCAACCAAGGCTCCAACCAAGCCTCCAACCAAGGCTCCAACCAAGGCTCCAACCAAGGCTCCAACCAAGGCTCCAACTACCAAGGCCACAACCACCACTGCCAAGCCTACAACCTCTCCTCCTAAGCCTACTCCCTCCACCAACTTGACTGTTGGAAACTACACGGTGATGAAAGACAAATCAATTTGCCTGATGGCTCAGATGGCACTGCAGATTCGCCTCGTAAAACCAAAGGTACAGATCAGCAGTCACGAGCGAAAAAAACATGCATTTCACGATGTATTAAACCATTTAGCAACTCGTGAACATGAATTGAACTTTCTGTAAAAGACGATGATTCAGCTTTTAGCACAGCAGTTGTGTCAACATCCCATTTTAAGGAATTGAGAAATGTCTTTGGGCAAGTTTTGGTTTCCTCCTCATGATGACTGTGGAAGGTCAGATGTTCTGTGTCAAATGACAATTATTAATCATACATGACAATAGTGTTCCTACCTTTGAGAATGTTCTGATACAAGCTGTTCATTTTTCAGGAAAATGGGACCTTCATCGTTCAGCCAAAGTCAACCAAAGTGGATGGAGACTGTAAGGAGCCCAAAGCTAACCTTACCCTCAACTTCAAGGAGGGCTTCATCACCTTCCTCTTCAACATGGTACTTTGATTTTCTCCTCATTTTAAAACATATTAAAGTATAACTAGAGATCTCCAAAGAGGAGGCAATTGAGCTCAAGTTTAACACAACTAAGCCGATCAGTGTTTTAAAGAGCAACATTTAGTTTGACTTGCACTTTATATATAGAAACTGTAATCAGAAGAGATTTATCAAAAAGGGGAAGTTCAGTCCACAAGCTTGCTGTAAAAGCATGTGACAGGGAGAGTGCCTCTCTCCACAACTCTTGTGTGATTCATTTTGTGTTTTTTTCACGTGTGTCATCGCCAAATTACTTATATAATGTGTGATGACATGAGCAAATACAGGCAGGTAACCTTTATCTCATGTTCATAAACTTGAGCCGTAACTGTGGTCCATGACAACAGACCTTGAACAAGGGTTTGTGTTTTGTTTTGTTATCCTTCTTTTGAATCAACTGCCAAACCCAATATTGGCTACAACCACAGATTGTTTATAAGTGAATGTAGCGACTGTCATGTCAGGCGTTGGTTTGAGGACTTTTTGTGGCATTTTGGCCATTGCCATGTTATTATTTAAGAGCCTAAAGTCCAAAAGTGACCATATTTGGCCAAGAGGGTGGGGCTACAGAGGAAGGAGGGGTTAGTAAACCCTGGATAATCACTTAACACTTGCTTGGTTGGAAGCAGCTGCCATGTTGATACTTTTATCATTTTAGATAGTAGAAAAAAACTGTTTCTAAAGGGCCGACATCAAGTTCTTCAGAGTTTCTTTTAGCAATGTGTCAATCAAACTTCAACCATTGGTGTTGCAAAAACTCAAGCTACAATCTTGACGTTTGGAGCCAGAACTGACCATATTTGGATTAGAGCATGGAGAGGGAGAGAAGCATGGTGTTAGCGAATCTAAGCTACAAGCTACACTAGCCTGGTTAGCAAATATGTCATCTCAAATGGGATCCTTATTTTGGCTAGCACAAATATGGACCATATTAAGACAAGAGGGTGGAGCTGGAGATGAGCAAGGGGTTATCATCTAGCACTAGCACATGTTTGCTCTGTTAGCTTCTAGCCCTGTTAGCAGGATTCATCCTTGATTCACAGCAACGTTTGTTTTAAATTGGAGCGAAATTGGGAAATTGGATGCTTTGCTTGATCAGGCTTTAAACAAAAGAACACAAAGCTAACTCGTAGGAGTGTGGATTAGTACAACTGGATATTAACAAAGTATTTAGAAGGTCAGTGTTCAGATAGCAGCTAGCCCAAACCAATGCGTCACATTTCATTGCATTTGGGTTGTAAAGTACTTCATGTAGCACCTTGCAAACATGTTGAAAACTTGTCCTGTTTTCTTTCTTGACGTCCTCAGAGCTCTGAAGACGTCTACGTTCACACTCTGTCCTTCAACCTGACCTACCCCTTAACCAAAGACGGTAAGTTGAATTAATCACATTTTATTCCACTTTCTCAACATGATTTACTGCCGTATTATCGATTAAACTTTAGACTCTCTAATTGGGTCACAGCGTGTGCACTGATATTTCGGCTGCTGCTGGGGGTTGTGCAACTCTGGCAAATATTAACATAGACAAGAAGCATTGGAGAGCCAACTACTTCCTGTTTTGTGTGTGTGTGCTTTCAAATAGGGTTTAGAAATAATCTGTGGAATTACTGTTAGGCAAGTGAATTACTGTTAAGCAGGAACCAACCAACCTACTTTCAGTAAAATGCGGTCCAACAAGTTTGCTTCTATATCTGAACATCAGTCTTTGTTTTGATTTGATGTCCTGAACACACCTAAGCTTTGCTTTGTGTCCCTGCTGCAGTCAACAAGGTCCATGGCGTCAACTCGTCAGTGCGACTCTTCGCCGCAAAGATCGGACACTCCTACTCCTGCAAGAGCGAGTCGGTGAACTTGGGGAATGGACTGTACCTGGACATCAGCAAGGACAGGATGCAGGCCTTCAACCTGACCAAGAGCAATGAGTTCGGCCTGCGTAAGTGTCCTCATCAGGCTCAGTGGTATTTAAGGCGACCGGTTGGGTTAGCTGTTAAACATAGGAAAACATGCACATATATCACTCATAGGAAACATATCACTGCACTATCGATCCTTTACTTTGACTGAAGGACTTCTACTTGTAGTGGAAATCTTTCACAGTGTGGTAAGAGTACTACAGACATGTTATCACAGGAGAGCTGGGATTTAACTTTTCAAACAGCTTTGTAAACATCTTCATAAATGGAAGCCTTAACCTGTGAAGGTAGCTGGTATTATGAAACCACATAATAAACAATAATACGTTTATTTAGTTTAGCACCTTTCACAAAATATTACCACAACGGTATAACAGCAGTGCAAATCTTAAAACAAACAAAGAACACAGAAAAACTAAATTTCTTGCTAAATTACATCTTATAATAACATCCAGTTTAAATGTGGACTAAAGCAGATTTGAAAAGGTCAGTCTTAGAGTGCATTCACACCTGAGCTTTCTGGTGCTCTCTGTCAGATAGTCTGTTTGGTTTGGGGGTTTGTGAACGCTCAAATGAAATCTGGTGCAGACCCAAGAACCGAGCTCTGGTCAGCTTGAAATTGGAGGTCACATTTAGCTTTTCAAGTGCACCAGCGTTCAGCTCACCATCAGTGAGATCGAAGTCAGAACCAAACAAGGGGAGTGAACCGAAAAGCAGTGCATTGTGGGTTGAATTTGGCTGAATATTTCAGACAACAACAACAACAAAAAACACAGCTAATCATAGCATCTGTAAACAATAGGTTTGTCCAGCGTGGCTAATGTTAGCATTGCTAACAACACCAGTCCTCCTTGCAGGTTAACGTCCACATGCCCGTGCTAAATGTGGTTACATCACAGCAGTTTTGCACGCATTGTGGCGGCAGAAAACTAGTGAAAGCAAGTGGACAATGAAAATACCTCAGACGTCCTACCTCTAAACAACGCAAACATTGGTGACTCATCAAGAAAAACTTCTACTGTGGATCCAGTACTGTAACAGTCCACACTCGTGAAAACCCCACACGGTGATGTAATGTTGACCAAACGTGTACAATCTGTTGTCTTTAATCAAACATGAGCAAGCACAGATTGTGTCACAAGTTAACACGGCAAGCTCGTCTTTTTACTCGACTTCCAAGCTGTGTTTGGACGCCTCCCTCAGACTGTGTGTGACTCTTTAAGACTGTGTGTCAGCACGAACACTCCCCAATCCATGAGATTCATAACGACAGCGTGGGGCCGGACGATATAAATCTTGATTTTCTCTCTAACTTACTCCACTGCTCCTCTAGGGCTCCCGTAGTTCCTCCCTTCCCCTGACGTTCCTCCCCTCCCCCGTTGTTCCCTTCCTACAGAGTGGCTGAGTGGCCTCAGGTATGTGATAACCAGCCACAAGTATTCTGCTGAAGTTACTCGGCCTCCTCTGTACGTCTGCTGGATCCTGAAACTGCACATAGCACTTTGACAAGTTCACAGATCACACTTTTACCCCTAAAGAGAAATGCAGGTTACTGTACTAACCCTCATTTGTAGTAAGATTATTATATTTTCTTGGGGCATTTTGTGCCTTTATTAGAGAGACGGGACAGTGGATAGAATCGGAAATCAGGGAGAAAGACAGTAGGGAATGACTTGCGGGAAAGGAGCCACAGGTCGGATTTGAACCTGGGTCGCCCACTTAAAGGACTACAGCCTCCATACATGGGGCGCGCGCACTAACCACTGAGCCACCAGCGCCCCATTTGTAGTTCTTTTGAAGAAGAAAACAAACCGATTAAAATCTGAATCCAGCTTGGTGAGAAAAAATCAGATTTTATTTTGAGGCAAAATTGCCCGGCCTTAACGACAGAAATACTGCCTTAAAATGTTGGACTGACTAAAATGAGTCGTTTTAGACGGACATCTGCAAAGTCTCTTCAAAGGGACTCTTTCCTCGTAACCTGAACGTCTCTGAACGCTCTGATAAATTCTTATAACCGGGTAGCAGCGTAGTAGCGTGATTATTATAAACAAGGGTCCTCAAAAGCCGAGTCTGCCGGTGTATCACAAACCCTTTTCACACATACAGAAATCTCCTGAAAAACTCTGGAGATTTGGTTACCCGGAGGTTCTTTATGCTATGTGTGAACGCAAACAGCCGCATTTTTCGCGCGGACTGTACCCGGAGTTTCTCCATTCAGACCCTTAGTATTTTATCCGCAGAAAATCTGAGTGAGCTGATGTCTGAACGCGGCCGAATATACTCCGGAGATTTCAATTTGAGCCAATAGAAAGAGAATGACGTTTATATACAGTGACTGCCTAAAGTGTCTGCACGTGACCACTACGATCTCCGTGCACGTGATTAAACGGCTGCATTATGTTTTCTGTTCGTCAGTGTGTTGTTCTCCTCTCTTTTGTGGATGTTGTCATTCCATTGGATTACACATAGCATTGATATAAAGGCAAATATTCTCATTATAACGCCGTGTAGCGGACTCTGTTGCTTCGGCCGCTACTTCCGCATTGTTTATTTACGTCACGTCTTACCTCAGGAAATCCCCCGAGCCCTCCCCCCTCTGACAGGGAAAGTCCCCCGCTGTGAGGAACATATGTGAACGGCTAGGTTGGGAGAATCTCCGGAGAAGTCCTCCTGTAAATATCTAGATATTATCCGGAGTGCATATGTGAACACGGCAACAATTAACACCGCTAGCTAACTTTCCGCTACCAGTGGCCACCATTTCGGATCCTACAACAGGACTCTGACAGATGAGCCCGCCACCATCACACACTGCACGCCACCAGACGTGATTGGAAAATTCATCCCTATTCATTGTGTATTGCAAGGTGATTGCAGAAACTTCAGGTTGTAGAAGAAAGATACTTTAAAGACCTGGAAAAACAAACTGCGACTTATGAACTGGATTTTATGATTCTTTAGATTTAAACGTTAAACACTTAAAACAGGGTTATTTATAATTCTGTATTTACTGTGTTCAAGATACTAGATGTTCAGGTCATAAGTCATAAAAGCTCCATGATGATTTTCAGAAGTTAACTTGACTCGTATGTAAATGTTGTTTTTCCCAGCTGAGCCGTGTCCCGCCGATCAGCCTGATTACCGCGTCGCCGTGGCGGTTGGAGTGACGTTGCTCGTGCTCATCGTCATCGTGGTGGTGGCCTACCTGCTGGGCCGCCGAAGGAGGACCGACGGATACCAGACTCTGTGAGGTCACCCAGAGGTCACTCTTTTTTGTAAACGAAGTGATCTTTCTCAGGGGTTAAAGGGCACTTCCACTAACCTGCCTTTCTTCTGCTTTTTTTTTTTTTTTTTCAAATTTATTGTTTGAATTACGAAGTTGTGTGTTTAGAAACTGGAGTCTGCCACTGCTATAGCTGACAGTGATTTCTTATAATCAATAATAAACCAATCTATCTCGATGCTGTTGTAAATTTACAAATCAAATTAGTGTGTAGAAGTTGTTTTGTTGGAACTTTCTCCTGTATTTATATACTGATGGAAAATTAGAATTTTAAAATGGAGTCTAAATAAATATATTTTTAAAGAAATTTACATTAGACTTTTTTCCTTTCATGTTCTGTCTCACAATTGATTGACTTCAGACGTAAACATTTGGACGTGGGATTGTTTAAAGGTCACATATCCTCCTCCTCCTCTTCAACCAGTGTAATTAAGTCTCAGAGCTCCTCAAAACATGTGTGTGAAGTTTCTTGTTCTAAATCCACTCTGATCCTGTATTTGATCATGTCTATAAACCCCTCGATTTCAGCCCTGATCAGAACAGGCTGTTTCTGTGTCTGTACCTTTAAATGTAAAGGTAACCTGTGTCTGACCACGCTCTCTCTCATCATTGGGGGGTTTGTAGACAGACTAGAGACACATATTAGAGTTAGAAAAACATGGTGAAGTGGATTTTACAGAATATGTGACCTTTAATTTAATGAAACTTTTATTTGAAACTGAATGATGACGCCATCTGCTGCTCTAAGAACGACTTTTTTAACTTCAAATTTAGGCTCAAATGCCTTAAAATTTAAGAAAGTACGTGTTTTTAATTTGATCATCTTCAGTTTTAAAAAGTGCGTTGACAAACAGTTTTAAAACCAAAAAAAAGCTTGTCGGTTGAGAGCTTTGGGTTTTATTTTTCCAGTGGCAGACTCCATACATTTATTGTTTTCTAAAATCACCTTTAAATTGAAGGATTGTCTCACTTTGTTACAAAAAATAGTTTTTTTTTCTACTGGCAGGGGCGTGTCCAGGCTTTTTTTAATTGGGGTGACCCATGTGGGGCACTGATTTATGCGGGGTGGCATGACGTTTGTGGGCACATGCACCCAATTTAATTTAAAAATTACACGCTTTCTATCCCCAGAACAGAACAGAAATGTTCTTAGCTTTCTTCTTCAGGGACTCAAAAACAAAGATGTTCAAAGTCACAATTTTAAGTATTTAGAAAATTGCATGCAAAATTGTGAGCCGTCTGACTTGCAAAAATAATTTTATTGGCAATTAAGTCAATCACAACTTAGACAGTGTGCATGAGGTTGTCCTTGGAAATTTGTATGGAAAGAGCAAAGTTTGAAAAGTTTTTATTTGCACCTGATTAATTTCTATTAGCCAGTTGTAAACAACCAGACTAGTGGATTGGTACTTAAGTCCCACCTCTGATTAGGCAACTAGCCAATCACAGATTTTGATTTTGGGGTGGCACCTTGGGTGGTAAATGGGATTTCAAGGGGGCCCATGCCACCAAGTGCCACCACTCTTGACACACCCGTTTACTGGGACACTAAGAACAATGATGTGAATGATGACACATATGAGCTGACATCTTCATAGAAAGTCTTTAAAAACTGACAAACAAGTGTCATTAGATTAAGTCCTGGTTGTTTTCTCCTTTTTCCAGCAGGTGTGTTATTGATCAGTAATGTGAGAACTGTTCTTTTTTTATTAAATATCAGTCTAAATCAATGTTACTTTATCTTAGAAATTGGATCTGGAAGTTAAGTACAATTTACGCTGGCTACAGACGAGACTATTTTTAAATCTGAACTGGTGTACCAGATGTGCTCTATGTCCTTCGCCTGCGTTTTTATGATGATGAAGCACATTGTGATTGTACATCAGAGAGTCAGTGAGAGAGATCAATGTCTACTTATGAAAGAAAAACTCAAACACACAACGCCCAAACTGCCTTAAATGTTAGATTCAAATATTCTAGTGTGTAGCCAGCCTAAATTTAGATTTCAATTTCTGTCATATCTAAAATGTATTAACTTTTTCTCTACAATACTGTGATTTGTCTACATTGTAATTGTGTTTAAATGTTTTAAAAGAATCAAAGGGTATGTATTCTGGCATTTGTTTTTTGTAAAGGGAAGTCAGCATTATTAATCAGCACACAAGAATGATGATTTAAACAATAATTTCATTGATTGCTGAACTAACTGATTTTGTATTTTTTATACTGTATGCAGATGATGCTTTCTTTTTTTAAAGAGCTGGGTGTGTAATGAGTGTAACCCTCACCAATATAATTCCACCTTGATTTGCCAACTGTCTTTCAGGAATAGTTTGACTTTTTTGGGAACACACCTATCTGTAATATCGAAATTTCTAGCAATGATGTTAGCCAGAGAGTAGGCAAAGGGTAGCCAGTTAACTGTAATGTAGCCAAGCTGAATTTAAATGGCGTTGGTTGCTTCATAACGTTAGCTGATGAAGTAATTTTCTAAGTGACAGCCAACCAAATAATTGGCCAGATCAATCCCATTACAATATTCATGAGCTTTCAGTCTGTCACACAAACTTTATTAGCTATTAATGCAATGCGAGTTACCTACATGATCAATTTTACCACAAAGGCCTTCAATTACCTGTGACGAAGCCTTTAATCTTGTAATATAATCTAAATCAACTGAAATCATTGTCTGATAGCCTAAACACTAATGAAGTACCCAGCCTAAAGGCTAATTGTATTTAGGCTACTAAGAGTAAGCCAACTAGCATGCTTAAATATCTATCCAAAGGGGGGACTAAATGAACAGTGTAATGAGATTGTTCTTTAAAGTCTAAAATCAACAATGTATGAAGTGGTAAAACAAAACAAAATTCAGAGAGCATTTTGCTAACAAGATCATTAGCTTCAAATAGCTATTAAACAAACTTTGTTGTGACATAATTATTCTTAAATTGCACTCATTTGCCATAAAACATAACAGATAATCGAATACCGTTGTTAGCCGTTGAAGTTATTTGGCAAATTAGGCTACATTGGACATAATTTCGTTAGAAGTGAGTTATCAAGCTAAGGTTAGCTGGCTAGCTAGCTGTCTGTGACTCAGCTACACTTCATGAATTCTGCTTCTCAACTGATTAATGAGCTTCTTTGATTATCCTCCTGTAGTTGTAACAGTTTAATGAGTTCAGGTTAAATGACGTTTTAAATCTTCTGTCACAGTAGGCCTAAATAAAAACATGTTACATGGAGGTTATTCATGCTTCACTAAAAGTTGACTCCATGGAGTAAAATAGTAAAATCCTCATAAAATCTCAACTTCTGGACGAATAAATGACAAATTAGTTTTTTTAATGACAGTCGTAGTACAGTGAAGATTACAGCCGCTGTTCCCAGTTTTGTCCACCAGGTGTTGCTGTTGAGTTAGAAAGCGAGGACACCCTGTGTGTGTTTGATTATCCACAGTGTGAGCACCTTTTCCTTTGTTTACTTCCTGTACCAATAAAGACTCATATATTTCTACTTGTGTGTGTTTATTTATGATCTAAGTATTACATTGATTTCATTTACTTTTCATTTCGATTTTTATTGTTTTCTTCAAACACCAAAGACAGGATGGTCAAACACTTACAGTAATTATAATAAATACAGTCAATATTTTCATACAATACTCCTTCATAATAATCTCAATCAACTCTGGGGGAAAATTATAAATATTAATGTAAAGGAATAAACACATAATTCTGCACATGTTGAATATACAGACACATTTTACATCGGTTCAACCAATAAGAAAATAAAATACATTTAAAGATGACATACTGAAACGTGACATCTTAATTAATTTATACATAAAAAAGTTGGGAATGATTGCAACAGTTTACATGGTGATGAAGACGGTGATTATGCGGTGCATAAATCTGTTGTTGTTAAATCGTCTATTTTTATGCTAAATGAGAAAGTTCAGTGAAGGGAATCAGCCAATCAGAATCCTCGTATCAAACAGCTGATCGTGCAGATGGACTCGTGTTGCAGGACGGACTCGGGGCGGGACTCGGACACTCAGATCCACAAAGTTGTTGCAAAACTTCCTGCAGCCTCCGAAAAGACGCGGACAACGAAGACGTCAATTTGAGGACATTTGATCGGACTTTCTGTGAACATGGCAGGTAAGAAGAGACGCTTTTTCAAATCAGTATATTTGCTGAAAGAGTTCAAACCCTGCGTGGAGATTCATGTTTGTTCAGAGTGATGAAATCCAGATGTTGTGTTCAGCTGGAGAGCATGACTTCCGCTGCTCGAGTTCTGCATGCACTTCTCTTTTCCCCCCGTGCAGAGCTCGCGATGAAAATCGATATTTAACACCTGTGTTCATTTCCAGATGAAGAGGCCGTGATGGAGGAGGGCATCAGTGCCGCTCAGAGCCCTCTGGTTCAAGTTTCCTTCCAGAGAAACGTCTCCACCAGGAAGCAGAAATACCTGGAGGCTGAGCCCAAGTTCCTGGGGGTACTGTGTGTGTGTGTGTGTGTGTGTGTGTGTCCGTGTGTGTCCGTGTGTGTTTGTGATAATTTGAAGTGTCCTCTGTGCTGTTCCAGGTGACTCAGATCAGCCTGAGTGCTTATCAGATCCTCTGTGTGAGTGTGTTTCTGGCCAATGACCTGAGCCGGATCAACTCTGACATACCTTTCTTCATCGCATCCCTGCTGGTGAGCACGAGCACGCCGTGAGATGTGAACACATGCAGCAGCACGTAAACATTGTATAACAAACCCTGACAGGCTTCTTAACGGACAGCTGAGACAAGAGAAAGAGGCGTGTGTAAATCTGAAATCTCTGTTCACAAATCTGTTTATGCCTGCTGTTCTGCAATCTGTGGGCACGGTTTCGCAATCCCGATTTCTTTCTTGGTAGAGGAAGGACAGCTCCACTTTATCTGGCTTTAAGGGGAGCTTTAATGTGTCTGTTCTTACCCTTAACAGACACTTGTGTACTTGTGCTTGTGCAGATAAAATCACAGTGGAAATGGTTCAATCCATGTTGTCTAAAGAAATAACTCGTGTTTACAAATCCATTCCATGACCAAAAAAATGTATGAAACCGTGACCACAGTTTATGATTGTGTCAAAGTCGAGCTGCGACCTCCGCTGTTAGAAAGAACGAAGCCGATGCTGAAGTGTAAAATCCTGCAGTTCCTCGAGTGTCCACTAGAGGCTGGCTGCAGAAGCACAGGAAGTCACATACACACCCATTCAGAAAGTCTGTTTTTACAGCAGAGATTAACATGTTTACAGCCTGGTTCAAAAAAACAAATAGGTCTGATTAGCTCATGTCTCGATCGACACATACTGTACGGGGGGTGAATGTTTTGATGACTCATCAGTTTTGATTTGATGAAGGATAAGAGTTATTCACAATAAGGCGTGTAGCTGACATGATTGACAGGTGGGCGCGGTGTAACAGTTTGTCAGGAGGTTTAAAACCCGCCTCAGCTCCAGCTCTCAGCCTGTCGTTAGGTTGACTGAAAGTTAGACTGAGACAGCATTTCCAGCATGGAGACCTCCATCGATGGGACTCCAGCGCCCCCTGCAGGAACAGACGGGTGACGTCACTCAGGGTTCAAATATTCACATTTACAGTCTGTGGTCAAAGTTTAAAAATACATGCCCACAGTTTGCGAAACTACCTTCAGTTTAAAAATCTACAATAAAAAAAATAAATAAATAAAAACTGTACAGTAGGAACAGATTTGCTAACAAAGCGTACAGATAGTCACATGAGTCTTTTTCCCCTCAGCTAACACCACGGACGCTCTGTTCATCTTTACAAAACTGTTTTAAAAAATGGAGAAAAATCTTTCATTTAAAATACAACAGATAAAAAATGTTCCTGAAGTTGTGCACTAACGTTGTGGTGTGTGTGTGTGTGTGTGTGTGTGTGTGTGTGTGTGTGTGTGTGTGTGTTTTCTTCACAGGTTGTTATCGCTGGGAGCGTCGCTGTAGCTGCTCAGAACCTCCACCTGCCAACAGTGAGTTACATTCATGAGAAACTAAACTTTGTCAAATGTCTGCAGGAAAACGAGCACCACCAGTCTGAGCCCTCTCCCTCTACGGAGGTCTGATGAGTCCATTGTGTGTGACGCCAGCCCACTCACCCTGCCAACGCTCAATTAGTGGATACGTGCGTCTTCCTGCACGTAACGGTCTGCCTGCTGGTCTCAGTGATCAGCAGACATGACAGTCAGGGGTGGATCAGTCATCAAACTTTGGACGAAGATCAGAGTTTTGGGACGACTTGACTCAAACTGCAGCTTTAACTTCCTGAACTTCTGTTTTGTTTTGTTACTGAACCGAAGGTTTTCAGTTGTTTTTAAATAACAAGTTCGGATCAGAATGTTTTGGTTTGACACGTCACTATCACAACCTTCATTTGGTTCACCTCTTCTCGGCTACACCTTGCGCTTTTTGCCCTATAAATATTTGTTTGAGGCTAGACACTGTGCAGGAGTTAATCTTGGGATTGATAATTCTCTAAAGCCACGCCCCCTCACTTACATGCACGAGCGCCGTTGCTCCAGAAGCGGACCTCAGCTCATCTCTTGCACTGTGTAGAAACTACGTCATCTCATGTCTCATTCAGCGATAAGTAAACTCACAGTATAAACTCCTAAAGTCATCGGTGACGAGCTTTGAGTGTGAGCTAGAGCATGCAAGAGGTAGAGAACGAGCAGGGAGGCGTGTGATTGGTTCATCAGATTTGTACCTCGTGGCAGACATTGGTCGAAGTTTTTACAGGCTTACAACTGATACAGATGACAGATTTCCTTTGTTCCTTTTTCAGAGAACATGAGTTTTTAATTTCTGTCAGGACCTGAAGACAAGTTCAACCAAAATCTGAAAAAGTGTAAAAATATAAAAAAAATATAAATTTACTGTATTGAATTTCCCCCGTGTGTGTGTGTGTGTGTGTGTGTGTGTGTGTGTGTGTGTGTGTGTGTGTGTGTACGTGTCAGCTCAGAGCCTGTTTCGGGATGCAGATCGTGGCGTGCGGAGCGTCCATCTTTAACATGGTGTGCACGCTGATTAAAATGGACACGATGTATTATTACTGCTGGCACTATGAGTACGACAATGTCACCTTACACATCGGAGAAATCTGCCACAAGATTGAAGTGAGTAAGAACCGTTTACACACTTATTAAAATATTTCATATCAAAAGTCATGAACTGGTGTAGTTTCTGCTCTTGGAATGAGGAAGTAAACAACAGCCCAGCGGACGCCAAACGCTGCTCCAGTGAAGCGTCCACTTAAGAGTCTGAAAAAAGCTGAGGAGAGATTCATTTAGATTTTCATGATTCAGAGAATCAACAAAGATAACTGGTGGTGTCTTTGTGTGGTTTGGTCTGATTGGGATTATTTCCTCTGTTACGATTGGATGCTGCCGTCGGTTACTTCGACCTCTGACCTGCCGCTTTGCATTGTGGGAAACAGTACACGAGGGAGACTGGTCTGATGCAGACTGTAGATGCTTCATGAATCAGTACGACATCTGGGTATTTCTGTCAAACAGAGGACCAATCAGAACGTACTACGAGGATAGTAGGGGGTAGTGCTCGGTCTGGAGACCACTTTTTGAAGGTCTCGGTCTCGGCGTGGGGGGACTCCGGATTTTAAATCAAGACCGGTCAAGACCACCACTTGTCGGCTATTTCCCCACGTCATCACTGTGATCAGAAGGAAAACGCCTCTTTCTGAAAGAATGAATAACTTAATTTAATTTGTAGTTTGATTTTTATCCTTCCCGGTGTTAAGCTCTAAGTGAGTTACACGCCCCCTAAAATCAAGATGATTTTTGTGTGACGTGTATGATCTTGGTCTTGGTCTTGTCTCAGGTACGTCTTGACTACAACACTAGTACGAGGTTTCATAATCAGCCTCTCTCTTCAAAAACACTCAACTCAGAAAGCGGACTGAAGGTGTCGACTCTGGAGACTCACAACCATCTGAGCACGCAAACACCAACCTCCTTATATAACCTCCCAGCCCAGCTGATCGTCATCAGTCAGCTGAGGGAGAACATCTCAGGTGTGCTCAATAGATCCTGATGAGGAGGAAACCTGGGACAGAGTTCCTCTGGATTCTTCTTCAAACTCCACGGAGAACTCCACTAGGCGGGAATTTTTTTAGGTGTTCCTCCTCCTGTTCAAAAAGAATATCCCTTTACACACATACTCAGTTATCAAAAACATCTTCGTCCACATGAAAACACAAAACACACTGGAAAGGCTGTCATGTGCACGCAACGATTTCTCGCCATTCCTCTGCAATGACCATTTAATTTACAAAGTCAACCAATCAGGTTGTCTCCGCTCGTCTCTGCTCGTCAAAATAGTGGGAGAGTAACTGTGTGTGAGCGTGTAAAAAAATCCAATTAGCAACGTTTATCACCAGCGCTAGTTTGGTGACGTCTGCAATCGCTCTAATCTCATGTGAACAAAAGTGACAGCGTCGCACGATGACCTCAAGCGGAGGAGAAACCGGCGCACAGCGTGACGTCACAAGAACTAAACTCTCAGAAGTCTCTATGTAAAGTCTCACTTTCTCTGCAGCATACTTTAATTTCTACAAACCTCTCTTCCAGAGCGCTCATTCCCATTTCTTCGCCGAGGGGATCGTCATTCAGATCGCTCTGTTGGCCATCTCTGCAACTTTGGTCGCCTATTCCTGCAAGGTGGTCAACTGCTGCCATCCAGCTCCTAAAGTGGTGAGTAGACCCTGACCATGACTGTCTGAAGAACCACATAGACACCTACCTACCCTGCCTGAGATGACTGGGCTATATTTAAATACGGAGGCCCAGAAGGGACGATGGAGCAGCTTTAGTTTACAAGACTGTATTTTACTTTGAAGGAGGAAGCTGCTGACTCCATCTTTAAGCTCTGTATTTTATTTTGAAGGAACAAAGCTGCAGACTCTACCTGTAAATAATCGTGTTCTTTTTGTTTGTTCTTGCTCCTTTCGTCCCTCTCAGCCTGTGATCACCATTCAAGCCCCGCCTGTCCAACAGTGAGGACGCAGAAGACGGATGGACAGCTACATAATAACGCTACATTACGCTGAAGCTTCACAAATCAGTTTATTATACTAACGATGAGTCAAAGGGTTGAAATATCACATTAACTGTAACTTTTCCTTTTTAACCTTTTTTAAACATTTATTTGCCACCAAACAGAATCAAAACACGTTCAGCGACCAGCGCTAGAACATGGGTCTGCATTTAGCTGACACTTCTCTGGAGGTGGTGGAGACCAAAAACTGAGCACTTCAATTGTGTTTTTTGGGTTAGGGTTAGCGTTCATCCATTCAGCTTAATAACAGCAAAATATCGCAGGATAATATTGCAGCTTTTGATTTTGCATATTGGATTGTATGTAGAAAATATTTGTACCACAAACTTGATTTTCAATAAAGTTACTTCACTATCATGTCATGTCACCGACCAATCAAAATCAAAAAGGGCGGGACTTGTGGGGAAATAATCACAATCAGACCAAACCACACAAAAGATACCACCAATCTTCTTTGATTCACTAAATCGATGCTCACGCAGGTTGCCATGTGGTGGACACTGAAGTTCTAACATCTCTCCATTTTTCAAAAGCATCTCCAATATTGATCCTAGTTTGAGCACGTTTCTGCTCGTGGAGCTTATTAGAAACATGCAGAGGCTTTTTAGGTCGGGTACAATCACTTCTATCTGAACCACTTCTCTTGCCCGCTTCCATCGCTGCAACACCTGTTGACCTGATAACTGCTCTCATATCTAGCAAACCGAGGGGCGTCCAAAACGGCAGTGTGGGGGTGTCTTAAAACCGCCTACCTTCTCTGGTCCAAACAAATCCAGAGCATTCAGGAGCAGAATCTAAAGTTAGAAGGAGGACATACTGGCTGCTGCATTGTTGTCAGAGAAGCCAGCACTTCAACATGTTTCCTTAATGTCTGATCATATAGTAAGATCACTTTATCATTTCACTCACTACACATCTTACTGGTTTGTCCTTTAAAACAAACACGTCTTCAACAAACAGAACAGTATCTGTGCACTCAGCCGTCACTAATCAATCAATGTGAAACAAAATGACACCAAATCTTTTTATTTGTAACAAAATACATTTAAATGTTTCTTTTTCACACATAATTCATAAATAAAACAGTTTAAAAAAAACTTCATGATCAGCATTTTTGAAAAAGAGTCAGTGGAAGGATCCCAGAGCGACGTTGGGTGACTTATGTGTCTGTGCTCCACAGTTCATCAGGAAGGAAATAAAAGTTCATTGTCTGCAGATTCCACTTCCTCAAATCTGCAGCTCGTCGGCCCAGTGACTCTGTAGGAGAGCAGAGGAAGAAGCAAACATTCAAACCAGTGCTATATGTGATGGTTTCTGTGATGGAGTTTGGTACGAACAGAAAGTGTAAAGGCCTTGACACACCAAGCAGACGGCAAAGAACAAGAGGCGACGAAGGCCGCCTCACGTCTTGGTTAAAAAGTTGCACTTGAACACACCACAAAGACTACAGCTGACGACCAACCACCACGTACGTTCTGCTCATGAGAGAGGAAATAACTCTCCATGCCAGCAGGCGGTGGTAGCTCGTTGTGATACCAGAAGACCATTTTCACACCGCTGTCGCTCACCACTCGTATTATAGGTAGTCTACTAATGGAGAATAATGTCTGATAAAAAGTTGAAAATGGCGCTGGCGTTGTCAGTCCTTGGTCTTTTAGTGGAAAAAGAAAAGAAGACAAATAAGGAGAAACCGCACTAATGGGTGAAAGCATGGAGACTACAGCAGCATGCTCAAGGGGCTTTACTGAACCTGAGAGAGCTGGAGAGAAATGAAACCTCCAACAGCCAATCAGAGAGATTCCTCTCACCGACAGCTGATTCAACATGTCGAATCGGCCAAAAAGAGGCCGACAGGTAGAGACAGAGCCGGACACACCGCAAAAACTAGGTTGACGACCGCTCACCGAGGGTCCAACTAGGACCGATGGCCGGCGATCTCCTCGGTGTGTCAGGGCCTTCAGAGTGGTTTCTCTTCGTTTGAACGTACAGCATGTGTGGTCAGATGTGTCGCTCATAATCAGACGTCTGTGAACATCCCGTCGTCACTCACCTGGGACGCAGACGGTGCCATCTCCTCCAGGTCTCCGAGGCAGCCGTGTTGGTGTCGGATGAGACTCCCCCACAGCACGGAGCGCCGGCATGACGGACACTCCCCCTCCACGGGGATGAGGTGTGACGCCTCCGACTTGAGGAAGTGTTTGGCGAGGCAGATAACGTGACTGCTCATCGAACAGGTCGGGTGGAAACACCTCAGCTTCTCTGACACCTGAGCAAAAAAAAAAAAACAGTTATAGTTGTACTCATGTCCCATCTGTTAGCAAGGAGGAGGCGGAGCTTACGACCAACACTGAAGCCAGTCAGTAGGGGGAGCTCTAAATGTTTTTGGCTTCACTTTGGGGGAGCTGTCATGTTGTCCATCTTTTAAACAGTCTATAAATGAGACCTTTAACTCAGGAGGAAAAAATGTTCACAGAGGGAATAAATCACCTGAGGAGTTTATGATAGACTTCTATAGAGCTCAACAATGTGGTTCGCTGTTCTTTTGTCCATAGCAGATTTGATTATTAGCCATGATGTCATAACCATCACAGGTAGACTGACCACGAGCTACCGGAGTGTAGAACAATGGTTTATGTTCCTGTAGGAGACACGAGGTCGCCTGATATCAACCCAAAAAAACAAGATTTATTTGCGATAGGCAAAGAACAACACTGCCCACGATCATATAGTGTCTCTGATTGGTTGAGCTTGCTGTTACCATGGCAATGTTTCCCGCCCCTCGGCACCATATATGGAACCGAGTAGTTTCGCTAACACGAAATGTACTAATAACCTTGTCATGCCGCGGTGAACACAACACATACCGTACACGTTATTGTCCCCTTGGGGAAAATTTGCCTAGGACTCAAAGTGCCGCACACAACACACAACAGAGAAATACAAACTCAAGTCCGGGTCACGAGCAGAGCAACGCCAAGGTAGGAGGACTTCTTCCTTTTGTCACATCCTACCTGTGTACAATAAATGTTTTTCTGCAAATGCTGAAATTATGACGTAATATGGACCAAAGATCGATGTTTGAATTACTGCCAAAGTGTAGATTTAGGATTTTTTTTTTTTAAATTATTATTATTATTATTTTATTTTTAAGTTGTTTGCAGCCAGGAAGTTGGTCAACCTCAACGATAAGCTTCCTCACAAAAATGTCATCCATGCAGACACAGTTTGGTAACGCTGCATTTATAAAAGCAGAGCGCTGTTAATCTGACCGCAGATCAGATTTCTACCTTGACGCGTCCCCGACAGAGAGAACACCGCGTCGTCTCCTCCTCCTCTCCTCCAGACGACGGCGGCGGCTGCTTCTTCTTCTTGGCCCTCACGCTCCCGAAAGCGATGGGGACGTGTAGCGGCGGCTGCAGGCCCGGCTCAAAGTCCATCCTGTACTCCTGTTTGAGCCAGCGGGCCGTCAGAGGCAGCCTGCTCCACGGCGCCACCCGCAGCATGTTGGAGACGACGCGCCAGTGGAACTGCAGGCTCGACTCTTTCCTGGAGCTCCGCGAGACGTGGGAGAGACGGCGGGAGGAGTGAGGGTGCTGCCACGCCCACTCAAACTAAAACAACATTAAAGAGAGGGAATAAAATAATTTAAAAGATCCACATCGTTCTCTCTGCTCACTCTGCTCCCAGTGTGGACATTTATACTGGAAACTATTTTGTCCCTTCAGGCTCACCGTAGATAGTGGTCCTCAGTGTCTCCCTGTAGTCTCAGTGATGTAAAAGAAGGACACTGCTGCATCTTTGAATGTCTCATTTCACTTTAACAAACTCTCAGACAGCTCAGCTGACGAGTCCAAAGTAATATCCACCTGATGACATCACACATTGACCTTATGACATCACACATTGACCTTTGTTACCGTTCCTTTGAGCTGTTTTACCTCAGTTTGGGATCCCTAACCACTTCCTGTTTCTGTGCTTAACTTCATGTCCTAACCTTCCATCTACAGGAAGGGCCTTACTTTATGTCAAAATAAAAGCATACTGCAAGTAAAGTACTCTCAGCTTAAGACAGAGCAAAACTTCAAAATAAAAGCCTAACAGGTTTTACTCGGGAAGTGAACTGGCACCTCTCCGCACCAGGACTGAAACCCAAACCCAGTCCTGTCAGTCAGTCCCATTCAGGAGTGTGATGGTGATCAACAGAACAATGAATGCTCTCTCTTTGTGATCAATCAGAACCGTACAAATACGAGCGTGTCAAAGCTGCTGAGGCTGAGAAAGTCTCAGAGTGAAGAAACGAGTGATAATCCTTTTCCACAGAATATTTCAGAGAACGTTTGAGCCAGAAAAAAACAAACTGAGGATTTAAAATGTGAAAGTCGTTTCTCCACTCGGCGGGTTTTAGGATTTCATAGAAACAACAATCTGCTTAGGGATGCATGGATCGTATTTCTGATTCAGAAAATCATAGAAGTTTGCTCCAGATACTTTCTAATACAGATATTAATACTGTAAACACCTGAAGCAGCACCTTTCTGAAATATGGTTACAGAGACACCTAGAGGTACTTTGGAGAACTGCAGAGGGGACCTGAGACTTTATTTGAAAGTTTATTTGAGAACATGAGCCGTTCATTATGTCCACATATATACAGTGACTGGTTAAACTGGTAACTGGACAATCAGAAATTATATCATTAACAGCAAGTAAAACGCAACCTGACACTTTAATGGATGTTTTTAACAGATTCAAAGGGGGGGCAGAAGACACTCTGATAAGTGACATCCAGCCTTAAGTCAGTATGCTTATTTTATTTCATGTGTAGGAGCACGTGTAACGCCAAAAGTTCCTCGGGACGAATAAAGTATTTCAGATTCTAATTTTTAAAAATGTACAGTCAGTTAAAAAAAACATCTTCTTACCCTCAGGGCGGCGATATCAGAGGGAAAGCCGTGTATGATGAGGACCATCTCCCTGCAAATTAAACAGAGAAAAGGTTGAACGGATCAAAATGTCTGTATGGAAAACAAATGTTTAGGAGCGTTTATATTAACGTTAATAAACTGTGCAGATGAAACACAAGGCAAGTCAGGAAGAATCTAAATCTGTTGGATGATGCAAAGCGGGTGCTGGACATTACTGAGGAGTTAAGATGTTACACTGAAGGAAACACTGATGCAAACACAGACTGTGTCCGGGTCATAGAGCAGAATATTACAGGGGAATGGATCACATTGGGTGGACACTGTAAATATGATATTTAGTGTCCAATTATTTATTTATTTTCAACCAGGCTGGTCCATTAAGCACCTCTTTTTCAAGGGAGACCAGGACAAGACAGGCAGCAGCAGAAACACAGAATTACAGACAGAGACACAAAGAGAGACAAAGTTCAATTTACAATTATAGAACCATCTATTATATCATCTAGAAGCAGTCAGATCTGGGAGTCAGTAGTTAAAGCAGTCGAGCTGAAAACATCGGCATCCTGTAGAATCTGCTTTCATGTCTTTCATTTGAGATTTTAAAAACATTTAAGGACTGCAGCTCCTTGAGCTTTAAGTCATTCTGCAACAGATTCCAGGCTGAGGGGCCAGAACACCCAAAAGCCCAATTTCTGTTTGAGGGACAGAGGTCCTGAGAACGCAAAGAATACTGCGTGATAAAAACTCATAGATAGTGAGGACTTACATATGAAGGTGTTTCAGTGAAGGAGCCTAAAGCGGACCATCCAACCTGAGAGCTCAACTCACAACATTGAGTCACAGTTTGTGATGATCCTCAAGGATGCATGGTAAGTTGTATCAGCCATATGGAGACATATATATATATATATATATATATGTATATTAGGTTCATGTACAACAATTATGTGCACTGTTGTTGAACTAATAAAATACAGCAGGTGGCGCTAAAGCAAAAGTTAACGATGCCAACCGCCATAAAACTCAAAAGAGAAGGAAATAAAGAGAGGAATACATGCAGAATATCACTGATGATTTGAACTGCATGTCCCTCCTCTTGTGTGGTTATATTATATATTATAGTATATATATATTGAAGTGTAAATATGAAGATCATACCACGGTCCTCTGCCGCTGGTCCTCTTCGCTCCTCCTCGGTGTCTCCCGGCGTTGTGTTGTCCGATCCTCCGCTCAGGGTTCACCGTGAAGCCGATATAAATCCGTCCTTTAAATTTAGGATTAATACAGTACAGCATGTACACACCGAAGAAACTCTCCACCTCCACTACCATCGTGCTCTCTCTTCATCAACTCTGACCTTCAACGAGTCTGATAATAAAACTATCATGACGTTATCTGGTAGCCAATAACGAACTAAATAAAGATGAAATCGTTGGAAAATCTCACCAGAGAAGCTTCTGGTAATAGTATCACCCTCATGGATACATTATTTTTCACTCCACTGTTTCATTTTGTACTTAATTCTGCATTAAGTTTCTCAAAGCTGACTTTTCAGAACAGTTCATCGATGTAAAATGTAAATAGTGTGTTGTTATTGCAGCCTAGAAATCTGCCTGATTAAAAACATACATTAAAAATAAGTAATGTGTGTCACTGAACGGCTAATAAAAGCTAAAATCATAAATCATTACTGATACAAGTGGTACACTTCAAATTAAGCAAAGTTGAAACGTTTGTATTTATTTACATGAATCGTTTTTTACATTAACGTCGGCATTCTGTTAGGACCCCTAAAAATTGTGATTTGCCACTTTAAATCTTTATCCCGCCTCTTCTATGTTCACACCGTGTCTGATTGGCTGTAGCCGCCAGTGCCCGAACGTGATTGGCTGTTACATAGTCTGATATAAATTTGCGAAATAAGGTTTATAAAAACATTTAAATCCATCATTTTTGATAATTATTAAAGAGATTAAATGTCAGATCATAAATATGGTTCGACATAATGTTTTAACCAATTAAAAAAAGATAGTATCAAACTACTTCCGGTGTTAGCATGCTCTCTCTTGAATGGACTTGATTAGTAACTACAAACATCGCCGGTGTAGAATAGTAACAACTGATTTACTAACGTAACCGTGTGTTTCGTGAATGCAGACATGGCGATAACAGCTGATCACATCAAAGATAAACTGATAAAGGAGCTCGCGGCAGTGCACGTGGTAGGTTTCCTGTTTATATATGTCATTAAATGTCTCGTATTTGTTGTTGTAGCTCTTAAATCACCCTGCAGGAAGTGGACAGGGCACTGACAACACTGCTGCACGTCATGTTATGGTGTTTACACCACAGACTGTAAAACACAAAACACAAAACACAAAACACAGCAGCACTAAATTTACTGATTTTTAAATGGAGTTTGGTTGAGCAGTGTTTCCTTTGTTTAGCTGCTCCCAAACGTTTCTCAAACAATAAGGGATATAAACAGTGAGTGTTTTTCTTGGTACAGGGGTTTCAGACACAGAAATGTCAGCATGACTGTAAGTTAACAATTTGTCTGTATTTTGTTTTCCTCAGGATGTGGAGGATACGTCACAAAACAGATGTGCTGCCAGCTTCAAAGTCCTGGTGGTGTCGCCCCAGTTTGAGGGCAAGCAGCTGCTACAGAGACACAGGTACAACACAGCGTGTGTTTGTAGTTATCAGTCAGTTGTTTATTTTTTAATCCTTTGTAACTCATAGTAATGTGTTCACGCTGAAGCTTAACGAAGCACTGCTGCAGACGGGGTCAGTTGAAACTACACATAGACATAGAAGTTGACCTATTATGTTGATCCTCATTTTAACACAGCGGGAGACTAAAAAGAACGATGTGGAAGTAGCAGGCGAAGCAGCAGAGTCCTCTATACGGCGCTATAATGAGAATATGTGTCTTTCTATCAATGCTACGTGTAGTTGAACAGAATCTCAATATAGTGTTATGATGCTGGATGATCAAACTAAACGTGGTCAAAGCTTCAGATCATGAGGTAAACATATGTTGGAGTATTCCCAGGATGAGTCTGCAGAGGGCGCTGAACGACTTGCTCTGTAAATCACGCCATAGTTCCCGATATGAAACCAAGAATTTCACCAGACGGCTTCAAGCCTCTACGTAAACCACTGAAACCTCTTACATAGACTCTCTTCTCCCAGACCTGGAGAGCAGCCCTCCCCTGGCAGCCCTGCAGTGTTCTGTTCTCCCCAGGAAGGCTTCCAGAGAGCTGGCCAATCAGAAGAGAGTGGACACATGGGGAGGGGGGCCTTAAAGAGACAGCAGCTGAAAGAGGCTGAAATGAGGGTTTTTACTGACTCCAGTATCAGATCAATAAGATCATATAAAGCTGCTCTAAAGGTTTCAGACTGACGACATGAGAGGAGAACATGAGTCCCAAATAATGTTATTTGTTGATTTGAGAAGTTGTCCCCCATGTCTCAGACGTTAAACATGTTCTGTTTTTGTGCTCATAGCGTGTCTGTGTGTTTTGTTCTCACAGGATGGTGAACACGTGTCTCGCCGAGGAGCTGAAAGAGATCCACGCGTTCGAACAGAAGACGCTCACACCTGAACAGTGGGAGAAACAGAAAGCACAGTGACACACACACAAAACTTACTCTCTCTGATATGTGGACAGAAAACTCAAACTCTCCTTCACTTCCTGTAAACGATCAACAGTGATGAAAACACAAACATGTTCTGGTGGAAATAAAAAACAAACAAACTGATGATATAATATTTTGTCTGTTTGTTATTTCCTGCTGATGGCTGACGTCAGAAACATCATATTAAGACTGTTGAACATATAAAACAAAATAGATTTCAGAGCAACTTGAACAAAAGCTTCAACAACAAAACATAGCTGACCTGATTGACAGGCGGGCGCGGTGTAACGGTTTGTCAGGAGGTTTAAAACCCGCCTCAGCTCCATCTCTCAGTCTGTCGTTAGGTTGATTGAAAATTAGACTGAGACAGCATTTCCAGCATGGAGACCGCCATCGATGGGACTCCAGCGCCCCCTGCAGGAACAGACGGGTGACGACACTCAAGCTTTGTTAATATTTAAAGTCTATGGATTTTAATTAATATGTGCAAAACGAATTTTGACAACCTCATAGCAGACACAGCCTCTCGCCCCCCCTAGGAGGGCCCAGACCCCAGGTTGGGAACCAAAGGTGAAGTGTGTGCGTTTGGAGGATTATAATGTTAAAAATCATTTTTTATCTGCAGTATATAACAACATAAAACAATACACTTTTAACAGCTATAAAATCCAGGTGTGTATTTCTGTTGCACAGGTAGTCAATAATCCCTCCTCATGAACATGTCACAGAGCGTTAGGCGTGCAGCCGAGCGTCTCTCTGTGTGTTTTCAGTGTATTAATAAACAGGTTTATTCTTATTCTAATGGATGGTGGAGAGCTTTCAGGAGGATTAACTCCACACTCAGTCTGCTTCATGTTTAAGTAAAGCAGCCGGCTTCTTTCTCGCCACGCTCAGGTGTCATCGTCTCATTTACATCCGCAGCTTTATGGCGTGAAAATAAAATAAATTGTGTTTGCGACGAGAAACGGCTGAACCCTGATCTGATTTTCTCCATCAGTGAGCGGGAGACAGAGACGGAGCGCGAGCATCGAGTGAGTGGGGATTACTTCCACCACTTAGCCGCCACAGGCCGCTAATGGAAGAGCCTGTGTGTGTGTGTGTGTGTGTGTGTGTGTGTGTGTGTGTGTGTGTGTGTGTGTGTGTGTGTGTGTGTGTGTGTGTGTGTGTGTGTGTGTGTGTGTGTGTGTGTGTGTGTGTGTGTGTGTGTGTGTGTGTGTGTGTGTGTGTGTGTGTGTGTGCTCTTATTTCAGGGTGGACAACATGACAATGAGTTTGTGATTTAGACCCCAGCAGCAGATTTTCCACCTGAGAGAAAAACAGAACTGAATCTGAGAAAATATTATGTTTCTATTTTGCTCTGAGTGAATCTGAGCCGACAGTTTTTGTGTCTGAAAATGTATTTCATGTTTCAGTGTATGCTAAGGTGTTCAGTAAGTACTTCAGACTTTCCATGTGGGGGCCCTGAAGGTCAACCGCAAAACGTTTCCCAGAACACAAAAACACTTCAGTGGGTGAATTTAACGCAAAAATATTTTTAAAAAACACCTAAAAACTTTAAGTAAGGGGGCTCGCTGGTAGTCTAGTGGTTAGTGCGCCCCATGTAAGGAGGCTGTAGTCCTCCAAGTGGGCGGCCCGGGTTCAAATCTGACCTGCGGCTCCCCTCCCACATGTCACTCCCCCTGTCTCCCTGATTTCTGACTCTGTCCACTGCCCATCTCTAAAATAAAGGTATTAAAAGCCCCCCCAATAAAAAAACAAACAAAGTAAGTAAAAAATATTTAATTGTTTGTGATTGGACAAAACCTAAATCCTGAACAACCATTAGTCAGTAAAGGAGGAAGTGGGATGCAGAAGGTGTCTTAAAGTTATCCTCAAAAACTGAAAGCGATTAGAAGGGAGATCGGACAATAAGAATAGTATTGATCAAAAACAAACACGCTTCCTAATCTGAATAACGCACAGAGATGAAGAGGATCTAAACCAAATACAGCCCAGCAGCTGATGTGATATCAAAAATAGTTCCAAATAGTTGGATTAGAACAGCCCAAACAGAAATGCTAGAAGCAGAACACGTTATCTCTTGAACTATGTTTTTGTTTATATTTTCACAATAATGGATAAGATGTGATATTTTACATTTGTTTTTACATGTTTCTAGAAGGAATCTCCGGACACCCCTCTCAGTGTCACGCGACCCCCCTGAGGGTCCCGACTCCCACTTTGGGAACCACTGCACTAGTAGATATAAGCTCCCCACACCTGGTCTTCATTAAGGCCAATCAGACACACTCACACTGTTTTTGGAACTAACGGCATCACATGACGCTGCAGTACCAAGTTCAACCACTATGTAAAGTTGGCTTCAACGGTCGGTGCCCTTCTTGGGGGCTTCGGATCAAGAGAGAGCGCCCTCACCATGTCATTTCCTGTTTATACGGGTTAATACTCCGAGGGGTGGTTTACACTCATATGATTCCAAAGACACATGGACATCAGGAAGTATAAATTGGGATGGAAAGTCATACACGTCACCTGCAGACTGTCTCATCAACATCTGTCACCTGTCAATTACTGTAACCACTCCAATCTCACCCAAGTACGCCTCCAACCTCTCCCACAACCAACCTTTAAATGCACTTCAGCTAACTTTGGTCTTTTAAATATCAGATCCCTTAATAATAAATCTTTTATCTGCCTTGATTTTATAAATCATAATAATCTGGACTTTTTTATTGTCACTGAGACCTGGTTGACTATGGGAGATTGCAGTCCTCTGATTGAAGCAACCCCCCCTGATTTCACTCACCTTCATCAGCCCAGGCTGTCATGCCGAGGAGGGGGGGGGGGGTTGCTGTTATTCATAGAAAATTTTTTAAATGCTCTCCAATTTTACACACTCATTTTACATCATTTGAGCATCTTGGTTTTATTGTTAACTTAAAAGATCCTGTGTTCATTTTAATCATCTACAGACCTAACAATGTTTTTATTGCAGAGTTTTCAGAGTTTTTATCACATTTTATTTCTAAGTATGATAAAATCCTTGTTTTAGGTGATTTTAACATACATGTCTGTTGCCCCTCTCAGTCCCTCGCAGGTGATTTTATGGATATTCTAGAATCTTTTAACCTTACTCAGGCAATACAGGAACCCACTCACTCTAAGGGCCACACACTTGATCTTGTTTTATACAGTGGTCTCAGCCCTAACAACTTTGAGACAAAGGATATCTGTGTGTCAGACCACAAACTGGTTTTATTCAGAATGGTTCTATCTCAGCCACCTTTTATTAGCAAGGCACCTGTCCACAGCAGGGTTTTTAACTCTACGTCTGCTAGCAAGTTTAAGGAGCTTTTTATTTGTGTCTCTTCAACTGCCTTTTACCAAAATCTTAACACAGAGGAGCTGGTCTCCTCTTTTAATCTCACCTGTCAAACTGTGCTGGACTCTGTTGCTCCCTAGACAAGACAAAAAAACTAACAGAGTTAGCCATGGCTAAACGAACTGACTCAGGATCTAAAAAGAGACTGCAGAAGGAAAGAACGAAAATGGAAAAAAACAGGCTTGCATGTATTTTATGAAATATGGAGAGATTCAATGAAACAATACCAAAAGGCAGTTAAAGATGCAAGAGCAGCATTTTATTCTAATCTGATTTTAGTCAATCATTCTAACCCCAGAATTTTATTTAAGGTTTTAGAATCAATCACCACCCCCTCCCCTTCTTATTTTACTGATCCTTCTCAGGATCTATGTGAGAAGTTTTTAACTTATTTTACTAATAAAGTCAAGGACATTAGGCAACAAATCATCCCCCCAGACCGTATTTTAGACACCAGCAGGGAACTTAACAGTTATTTTAGCAGTTTTGAGCCAGTGTCCTTGACCTTTTTATCTGAAATTTTAACCCATATGAAATCAGCTACGTGCAGCCTTGATTTTATTCCCACAACATTTCTCAAAGAGGTTTTTAACACAGTTGGACTCAGTATTTTATCCATTATTAATAGTTCCTTGGCGGAAGGTGTAGTCCCCTCTGCTTTTAAACATGCTGTGGTCCAACCACTTTTAAAGAAACCCAACCTTGATCCCACTGATTTTAACAATTTTAGACCAATTTCAAAACATCCATTTTTATCAAAAGTTTTAAAAAAGGTGGTTTCAACACAACTTTTATCTTTTATGACTGAAAATAACCTCTTTGAGAAATTCCAATCCGGCTTTAGAGCTTGTCACAGCACAGAGACTGCCCTCCTCAAGGTAACCAATGACCTTATTTTAGCAACAGATAGAGGGGAGGGCACAATTTTAATTCTTTTAGATCTTAGCGCAGCTTTTGATACTGTTGATCACACAATTTGAATTGATCGTCTCAGAAAATGGGTTGGTTTAAAGGATACTGCGCTTAGCTGGTTTTACTCTTATCTTTTAGAAAGAACCTTCGCGGTCACCATCGGTAACTACTCCTCCTCTACCTCTAACATTACCTGTGGTGTACCGCAAGGTTCGGTTTTAGGTCCCATTTTATTCTCCATTTAGATGCTGCCTCTTGGCCAAATAATTGAACGCCACAATGTCTCCTTTCACTGCTACGCAGACGACACACAGATATACCTTCCTTTGAGACCTGAGGACACTAGGAGCCTAGCTGCTGTCAGAAACTGCCTAAACGATATCAACTGCTGGATGGCACAAAACTTTCTCCAACTGAACAATTCTAAATCTGAAATCATAGTATTCAACCCGCCAAACTCCACTCATATCTCAAAGAGCAGCCTCGGTCCCTTATTCGCCAATGTCCAACCCACCGCCAGAAATCTAGGAATAACATTCGATTGCAATCTCACCTTTGAATCCCATATCAAAACAGTTGTCCGATCATGCTTCTTCCATCTACGCACCATCTCCAAAATTAAAACAATTATAACCCAACTAGACCTTGAAAAGATCATCCACGCCCTCATTTTCTCCCGACTTGACTACTGTAACTCCCTCTTTTCCGGAATCACAAATAAGTCACTGTCTCGCCTCCAGCTAGTCCAAAATGCAGCAGCTAGGCTTCTTACTGGTTGTAACAGACGACATCACATCACTCCAATTTTAGCTTCATTACATTGGCTTCCTGTAAGTTTTAGAATCGATTTTAAGATTTTACTCATTACTTTTAAAGCACGAACAGTGCTGGCTCCAAGCTATATAACAGAGCTACTGACACCATATGAGCCAGCCCACAGTCTTAGATCCTCAGGTGGGGGCCTCCTGGTCGTTCCAAAGTCGAGACTTAAAACTAAAGGTGACCGGGCCTTTTCAGTCAGGGCCCCTCAACTTTGGAACGACCTCCCTGAGGAGATAAGACTTGCAGATTCCCTCAATTCTTTTAAATCCCTTCTTAAAACATACTTTTACAGACTTGCTTTTATGTAATGTCATCTTCTTAATGTCTTTTCTTACTGGTTTTACTATTTTTTATCTTCTTTTACTTCTTACTGTCCTTTTATTTATGCTCTTATCTTAACTCCTCTTATGTTTTAACTTGGTAATTTCTTGTCTTACTTACTTTGTCTATTTATGTTTCATATTTATATTTACTTTTACTTTTTATTAATATTATAGTTTTGGGTTTTTTGATCCTTTAACCACTTGTTTCTATTTCTTTTATTGCTCTTACCTTCTTATTGCTGTTATCTTTTGATTTGCTTTTATCTCTTTTAGTTTCTTACATCTTTTTAAATCTTTGGTCCTCTTGGTCTCAGCTCGTGTTGTTGGGTTCTTGTGTTGCCTGGGTTCTTATCATGGTTCTTGTGATGGTCGGGTTATATACGTCTGTTGGGTATCGTGCACTTTGGGTTCTTTTCTGTTGAATTGTATTTAATTATTCTTAGTATTTTGCATTTGTTTGTTCTTGCTGTTGTTTATGTTCTTCTGTGTTTGCTTTAGTTTGTTCTTGTTTTTGCTGTTTGTCAAAGCACTTTGTAAACCTGTGTTTTTAAAAGGTGCTATAGAAATAAAGTTATTATTATTATTATTATTATTATTATTAATAATAAAAAAAACATGATAAAACTTAATTTATTTGGCATAAGAGTGCTTTGTGCTGATGTTACGAAATGTTTCTTACAGCTTAAGGACTTTAAAAGGCGTAAAGTACAAATAAAATAGAAATATCTGTCTGCGTTAGCATTAAACAGTTTTGCTAACTTCTTTTAGCTTACACGTGAGGAGTTTGCTTATTAAAAATATCCTGATGAAATGATTTGAGCTCTTCTGTGTTTATTTTAACACGAGTCTTAAATGTCCTAAACTGTCTTTAGAGACCAAACAAGGTCAGACTGAGGGAGTCATAACAAAAACCACAGAAGAAGAAATCTCTCCCTGCAGCGTGAGGGATCAGAAGGTGATAAATCAATAAAGGAGCTCTGTGTGGGACACGAGGTGTTAAATTAGGACGCTTGGCTTCTCCGCAGGAGCTGATAATTCCAGTCGCCCACACGCCGCTGCCGCCCGCTCAGACGAACTGAAGTGAAAGAGAGACGGAGTGCACATATCGGATCAGCTTCCATTAGTTCAAACACCAGCTGATCTCTGTGAAGAACACCTGCTGGCACAGATTCTCTCAGGCGGCGTCTGTGTTTACTGCCCAATCTCTGCACAAATGTGCCCGTCGTCTGTCTCTCTGCTGGAAGTCATCTCCGCTCGCTTAGAAAGCCGTCATGAAGAAGCTCAGCAGGTGTCCAAAGTGAAAATAAGAGACCTTACCTTAAATGTTGTTGGTGTTATGTATCAGTACGCCTTTTGCTTAGCATGTTCAGGGGTCATCCCGATGTTCCCCAAATTAGGCCCGGTGTTTCCTAAGGCCTACATTCCCCCAGAATCAGGGCTGGCCCTTATAATGCACATAACGTGTTGTTGCACCCCCCTCAAACCCCCCTCCCGTCATATTTTGTGTTTTCGATATGAGACCTTGGGATGAGGAAACATGGGGCTGAGGGAACAAAGGGCTGAGGGAACATGGGGCTGAGGGAACAAAGGGATGAGGGAACATGGGGCTGAGGGAACAAAGGGATGAGGGAACATGGGGCTGAGGGAACAAAGGGATGAGGGAACATGGTGCTGAGGGAACAAAGGGCTGAGGGAACATGGGGCTGAGGGAACAAAGGGATGAGGGAACACAGGGGTGAGGGAACAAAGGGATGAGGGAACATGGGGCTGAGGGAACAAAGGGCTGAGGGAACACAGGGGTGAGGGAACAAAGGGATGAGGGAACATGGGGCTGAGGGAACATGGGGCTGAGGGAACACAGGGATGAGGGAACACAGGGTTTTATTTTTCTGAATATATTTATTTTGTATAAAAACAAAAACCATTCCAAAACTTTTTG